>NC_134806.1:49451009-49458509 GCF_046742065.1 Oratosquilla oratoria
CTCGCATCAATCAAAAAGTAGGAGATATAAAATACACAAAGATCACAACAAAATACGCAGGTATAAGGCGCTCCCACAATACACAAGAACATAAGAAGAAAGGAGACTGCAAAAGACCATAAGGCCTACACTACGGCACCTTCTTAGCTTGGTGGGGTTTTGTCCGGTGACTTTGTGTTCAACTTATTTACACTTCCTTTATTTCATGACATTCTACACACTATGTATCTTGCGCTTATAACAACACTTACATTCCATAATGAAGCATTCGTCACAGTCTTCTGCCCGACTGCAGGTTGAGTTTCTTAGTGACTTGATGTTCGAAGTATTTAGATTCTAACACATGTCATTCTATTCTATATTATTTTGTTTTATCTATATGATATTCACAACGGCATTTTTGGGTTTCCGACAACACTTTTACTCAAGTTAGAAAATGAAAACATCATTATCCGTAAAACAGACAGGTCTTCCTGCTTTGTAGTCTTAGACAGAGATAACTAGATTAAAAATTGTAGGGACATCTTGAAAGACCGCACTAACTTTAAACGAATTTCTCGTAACCCTGTTGGAAACCTAAAGAAAAGGTTAAACAGTCTCACCTCCGTAGTAAACTTCGAGGTGGGAGAAATTAAATTTGCTAAAGTAATGGGTGATTTTCAACCAGGCTACTTCTATGGTAATGTAAAAACACACAAAGAAGGAAACCCACTTAGGCCAATTAATTCCCAGATTCCCAACCCTTCCTACGTCCCTGGAACATACTCTCTCCTCTTTATTGACGAATTTATAGATATTCTGAGGGTTAATAAAACTAATGGAATCTTAGCATCGTTTGATGCCCAAAATCTTTTCACTGAAATTCCTGTAATGAGAACCATCAATATCATTCTTGACTATTCCACAATAGTGACCTTCCACCTCTTCATATTCCTATGTTAATTAGAAAAACTACTACCTGTCACTTGCACCAAAAAAAGTTCCTTTCAGATGCTCAGAAGGAAAGTTATATGTTCAGCAAGACGGTGTAGCGATGGGGTCACCATCAGGTGTCCTTTTGCTGAAGCTTTTATGTCTGCTGTAGAAAAATCAGTTTACCAGGACGGAGAGATAAAATCATCTTTATACTATAGATACGTAGACGATATCTTTGACAGCATCCCTTCTGTGATCTTATTAGAGAATTTACGGTGCTGCCTTCAAGAAATTTCAGGCCTAACTTTCACCATAGAAATGAATAATAACGGTCAACTCCCCTTCCTGGATGTGATGGTCGACTCTTACATCAGAAAAATGTTGTTACTAGTGTGTATCGGAAACCCACCAACTTAGATAAATGCATGAATGGCACTGGCGAGTGCTCTGAGAACTATAAGAAATGTGTGATAAAAGCCTATATACAACGAGCAGTCTCGGTGTGTTCCTCGTGGCATGCACTGCACAGCGAACTACAACACCTTAGGGCTTAGACAAATGCTCACGAACGACGGACACTCCAACCCTGACTTTGATTTCATTACCAACTGGATGCTAGAAACATACCTCACATACAGTGCACCACAAAACCACAACTATATCGATATATATTATCGAAATACCTTCACTAATAATTGAAAAAAGTAATTAAAGACATTATCCAAAGAAATTGCCACATTATAAACGAGAACAACAAAATCCGCGTTCTCATTTACTGTAAGAATCCCAGAACTTCCTCTCTGATTATGACTAACAATTTATCTAAGCGATCAGACGTTACATCTAGAACCAGTATAGTATACCAATATACTTGTTCTTCGGAGAATTTTAAGCCTCATAATCATACATCGATTATACTAGATGCAAGGTCATCCGTCGCTTATCATTACATCTCCAGGAGGGAACTATCAAACATCAAGACTTTTTCGCAATGTCGAACTTTGCAGGGAGGACTTGGTTAATTCTACCAAAATTATTGGAATCAGTGACGACCTCAGGAGACTACAATTGCTTCAAGCATCCCATATTAGAGACAAAGCACCGGTCATTAACACCCAATCTAATATGCCATCTAGTATTCCATTGTTTCCCTCACGGCCCAGAAAACTTAAATTAACCCCTCCTTCCTCTCTCCCCCCCCTCCTTCTTATCCACTTCCACCTCCCCTTCCTCTTCCTCTCTCTTTTCCTCCGGCTCTTCCCCCTCCCCCCTCCAGTGACCGCTCCCTCTCCCCCCCCTCCCCTGACTTCTGAGGTCACATTGTTGGCCCCTAGGAGGTCTGACCGCCTGACCCATGCTTGTAATTGTTCACACCTACCTTTAAATTCAAGTACCTGCTTTCTTAGCACCCTCTTGTACGAGTATTGTACCTTTCCCACATAACTGTGTTGTATCTTTCTCATTTATTACCAGAATTGTTCATGCATAATTGATTTCTGTACAGTTGTCACCGTTGCTGTATGTGATTGTGTATTTCTGTTATTGCAGTGTACTCTTGAAAATGTCTTTGTCAAGATGAAATGTTGAGCTCTACAATTAAAGGAAATGAAATGGAAGAATACGGAAACCTAGTTTCTATTCACCCGGTTAATGGCACAATTTAACTCAAGAAAATTGAGAATACGAGTAAGAAACAACTACCACAATGCTGTTGTTTTTAACTCTACGTGCATTACTGAAAATATGCTCCCTTCTTTGTATATATATATATATATATATATATATAAAAATATATATATATATATACATATATATATATATATATATATATATATATATATATATGTAAGGAGGGGAGGTTAGTTCAAACAAATGGTCCATCACTTTTTGGTAGATTTTAGTGTATATAAACAGAAAATAATTTTGGTTTCAATATTTTTCTAGGTAACTTTTAGCGTGATTTTTTTTTCGAAAATCTAACGTACAGCTGCATTACAATTAAACAGTGAACATTGCTTTCTGACTTCATTCTTTAACAAGCAACTAACAATTTATTTCTGTATCAGATGCTGGAGTCTGCCACCGAGTTAGAAATAGATCCGAGATTTGAAAGAATCACAGTTGGCCCTCCACTCGCTGAACTTGCACAGACTGTGACTGACAACCTGAATACTGACCAGTACTATGGTTACATGATTGCCAGTGCTATCACGACTGGGGCCATGCCTGATAGACTTCCTTATCTGCAGATAGGTCCAGTCTCACATTCTAGGTGGATTACAATAACTCTTAGGTTGTATAGACACGGTAAAGGAAACATGGACTGGACGTGAAACTCTGTATGTATCTAGTATGCTCATTCCTTTGAGAAAGTCGTTGGACGAAACGTCAGGAATAAAAGCTTCACCTCCAGTCCATGTTTCCTTTACCGTGGCTATACAACTTGTTCACATGGATTTTCAACTCTTAGGTTCTGCAGAATTTGGGTCGCTCATCACAAACTGAAGGTGAACCATCTTCACAACCTGAGGATTATTGTCCAATTCATCGTGGATGTCTACTTGCCAAACAGGTTCAGCGCCAAGGTCAAGTCATCGTTCTCTGAAGGTCCAAGACATGGGCTCTTCCAGTTTGAACTCCTGAGGTGTCAGGTAAGGAAGGTTATTCAGATTGTGGAACAGACTGTGAGGAAATCTTTCTGACATGTTCATCCCGAGTCAGTTCTGACAATGCTCTCCAGTAAGGATGAGAAGGAAGAGAAGAGTGGCAATCAAGAAGGTCTTGGACATGAGACTTATGTGAGAATCTGGGGGATGACGAATCAGTTGGTCTCAGAGATCTGAATAACATCCAGGCTGGCAGTGAACCTCCTCTCACTTGCAGCCTCACTAATGTTCAAATCAGAGTTTTCCTGGACAACTTCATGTATGTCACTGTCCGGCCTTCACATACATAAGAACATAAGAAATAAAGGAGACTGCAAAAGACCATAAGGCCTACACTAGGCAGCTCCGTATCCATCACCACCTGTCATCCCCATCCATAAAGTTGTCTAATCGTTTTTTAAAACAACTGATAGTTTCAGCGCTTACTACATGGTTACTAAGTATATTCCATTCATCGACCACCCTATTTGTAAACCAATTCTTGCCTATTTCCTTCTTAAATCTAAATTTGTCCAGTTTATACCCATTACTGCGAGTCCTGCCCTGTTGTTTTATTATGATGACCTTGTTTGCATCGCCCTTGTTATACCCAGAGTATGATCGTTGTGTGCAGCGATTGAGCGAGACCAGCAGTCACGTGTACTGTACAGCTAGAAGAGAAGTGAAGGACAACAACAGGGCAGGACTCGCAGTAATAGTTATAAACTGGAGAAATTTAGATTTAAAAAGGAAATAGGCAAGAATTGGTTTACTAATAGGGTGGTCGACGAATGGAATAAACTTAGTATCCATGTAGTAAGCGCTGAAACTATCAGTTGTTTTAAGAAACGATTAGACAACTTTATGGATGGGGATGACAGGTGGTGATGGATACGGAGCTGCCTAGTGTAGGCCTTATGGTCTCTTGCAGTCTCCTTCATTCTTATGTTCTTATCTGAGCCCAGGGGGGGTCAACAGGGAGGTTATGAGTAGAAACAGAAGCAAGAAAGACAAGTTTTCTGTGGCGTACGGCAACATAGGATCGTAGTAGTAAATCCGGCTATTGTATTTGATGGTTCCGTTTTCTAAAGGAATATTAAATGTATCAATTGTATCACGATCATTCGTTTCACTATTATGGATCAATTTTTATCCCATGAAATTAATCTGATACACTTACTTTACTCTAAATTGGCGATTTAGTGGTGTTGGTAAAAGGATGGGGATACTGAAATTTTGTAGAATTTCAAGTTAAATTTTACCTAGCAAAAAATTTAAAGTTTTCAAATTTGAAGATATTACATGGTTCTGCACACAACAACATAATTCATTCCATGGGCCGATTTTCAAATGAAACTAGAAAAAAAAAATCCCCATCCTATGGCACGCCCTAACACACACACACACACACACACACACATATATATATATATATATATATATATATATATATAGAGAGAGAGAGAGAGAGAGAGAGAGAGAGAGAGACAGAGAGAGAGAGAGAGAGGGGGGGGAAGTGATAGTTGTTCAGGGATGGAGTATGTCAGCGCTTACGAGTATATTCATTTGTACAAATTTGCGTCGAGAAATGGAGAGAGTGAGAGAGAGAGAGAGAGAGAGAGAGAGAGAGAGAGAGAGAGAGAGAGAGAGAGAGAGAGAGAGAGAGCAAGATGCTGTAATGATTATAATTAATTTTATATGATTTGTTTTTGTTTTATCATTTGTCTGTCTGATTTTCATTTATTATTAGTTATATGTCAATTTATTGTTATTTACTATTTACATGTTTATTATTTAAATATACCTATGCATTTATTTATGTGTTTTATTTGTTACTTTATTATAGTTTTTATTTATTATTTTATTAGTTATGATTTTTTTTCGCATCCGACCTAGATATGGACCAAAAGGTCTCCTGTCGGCATGCTCCGCCTTTGTAATCCTTTGTAATCCTTTGATATCGGTCGCAGAAATCCATGTTTCCGTAAATCATCATTCCAAAGCCCCCAGCAGCGTTGGGCCTCCCAAATTGGTTGTTCATGAATCACAAATTTACGAAATTTTCTTTCGCAATCTTTTTGCTGTGGAGTTTTTTTTCTTTTTCTGAATAAACTCTCTTGATAGCAGCTAGAACAAATGTTTAATATGGAAAACTCACCAAAACGATTAATAGAGATTTTCTTTATCCATCTGCTGTAGGAGAGATTCCCATAGGTGAATGAAATTATATGAACAGTCACTTGTCCTACTAGTTTCAGGCTGGTAAAGCCCATTCCAAACCTCAGCAGACTTTCAGGGTCCATATATCGGTACATGTACCACGACGGAGTATTAGACGCTGCAAGACCCGATAGAGCAAGGGTTCTCAACCTCTATCCTTATGTACCCCGTTCTTATGTCGTGCTGTTGCTTAGTTTCCTAGAAACCCCTCCACTAGTGAATAGAACCATCGTGCATCCACAAACTATCACTAGTTTTCGATTTATGGTCATAGTTGTGAACCATTGTGGCCCACTGAACCACAGGCTGAGAACCGCTGCGATAGAGCAATTGCAAACGTTGCAATATTGAGGACCAGCACTCGAAGCACGCGTTCACACGACAGGAAAAGGTTCTAGAAATTTCGAGTTTCTGGACTGGATGAAGACGCGCGACGTTGGTTCGGTGCCCAAACGGATGTAGTGGGTCGTGAAAGTATTTTTTCTTCCTTTAGCGATTTTGTTCTGGCTGACCGTCGGCACATTGATCCAGATGGAAGTGTGACCTATTGGCTCCGGGACCTTGGAGTATTTTGTTCCTTTTAACGTCAACGGTTTGACTCCGATTAAGACAGAACCTTGGGGTGCTAGATCAGTGATTCCCAAACTTTTTTCTGTCATTTCCCCCTGCACCCAGGTCAACTATCCAGATTTCCCCCCTTCATGTGTAGCAGGGAAAGAGTAGTTAAAATACACTGTGACTATTTACTAATTTAATTTTTCAAATGTACAAATATACTGATAAACAGGCATTCTCTCTCTTTCTCTCTCTCTCTCTCTCTCAGACATGAGAAAATCCATCAGAGATTATTTTTAGTTCGTAGGTAGTGTAATTATTTCCCCCCTGGTAGCTTCAAAATTCCCCCCAGGGGGAAATTTCCCGCAGTTTGGGAACCACTGTCCTAGATGGTTAGAACTGATGTCCTTGTTAGCGGACGTTTGCTGCCACGTTTACTGGGATGACAAATAAACACTGTATATATGTGGTGTTTACCTTGTGTTCACACGTAAAAGACAATTCCTGAACGAGTGTGCCAGGCCACGCTTGTCTTCAAGCTATCTTCACGTGTCCCACAAAACGAAATATTCATATGGAAATTCAGTAACATAAGATTTGGCAGACTCAAAAACCAGTCGACCTAAGCAGCAATCGGACTACACAACGGCTGAACCATAGAAAATATCCTAAGTTCTAGTCCTCCTTAAGAATATTTGACCAGTACAAGTTATCCTATACAAGTCGACCTATGACATTCCACATATACAACAATTGACTTGTCCAATAGTCAACCTGTGCAGTAGTCAACCTACACAACAGCTGACCTCTACAACCGTCGGCTAGTACATCGGTCAACTTGTAAAGCAATCGAATTTTGCAACAGTCGAACTGTACCACAGTTGCACTTAACAACAGTTAACTTATACCGGTATATTTCAACATCTACAAGTCAAACTCTACAAAAATCGACTTGTTTTACAATCAACCACAATTCATTTTGTGCATAAAACAATCCTTGAAATAGTCGACCTATACTAAACCGTCGACTTAGGTCGTACATCAGTTGAACAATACGTACATGGTTAGAACTCCAATTTCCCATCGCTTGGTCATCAGACACTGTTTCTGATTAGCCTCTGAGAAACGTCACGGTAGAGTCACGAAGAGTCATTACCACTCAGGG
>NC_134806.1:49461009-49471009 GCF_046742065.1 Oratosquilla oratoria
GGAGGGAGAGCGCAAGTGGGCGAAGGAGGGCAGACCCCCCCCCCCCTGAAGGTGTCACTGGCTGCGGCCGTGACGCCGGAAGCGGTGATACCCCCGGCGTAGCGATCGCGTAATGGGCTAAGTCACTGTCACTTGTTACGTGCTAGCGAAGGTTCGAGTCCTTAGCTTGACCACGTATCAATTTCTGCATGTATGGCTCTTAAGATTCTTCGACGCTGATGGCGAGATACGGAAAGCGAAACTAGCATTTCACATCTAATTAAGCCATTATGGAGAACTTGATCATCTGTAACTCCTTCAATACTGTGATACACTTGTTTTTATTTATTTATTTATTTATTCATCTACTTAATAATTTATCTATTCATTTACTTGTTGCTTCTTAGTGGTTTCCATGAAGGAGAAGTTGTGTGCGTGCATGGAGGAGGAGAGGAGGAAGAGGAAGAGGAAGAGGAGGAGGAGGAAGAGAGGAGGTGGGTCTTAGGGGTTGGACTTTGAGGAGGAGGAGGAGGAGGAGGAGGAGGAGGAGGAGGAGGAGAAGGAGAAGGAGAAGGAGGAGGAGGAGGAGGAGGAGGAGGAGGTGGGTCTTATGGGTTGGACTTTGAGACCCTCCTTCAGGCCTATGTCTTCCATATCATGGCTGCAGGAAATCGCCTCCCCATAACCAGAATACGAGCTACAAAGCACGTCAATGTGTTGAAACGGAGTCAACGTATGAAAAGACCTCCATGCCTAAATACACGAAAGCACACATTCACACATTATATGACAACACCATAGTATCAATCTATACATTGACCTACAAGAAAATTGCCTAAATTGACTAGTAACGGAGTTGAATTGAATAATGATATCTTAGTGACAGGTATCAAAGATCATATGAAACTAAGGAATGTTAAAGAGAAGACAAAGGGAAGGTGAAGAACAGTCCGAAGAAAGATGTCAGAAAGAAAGTTAAAATCAAAAGTTGCCCAGCATTCCTTTTCCGAGTCGAAATTTCTCTCCAGTATTAAACGGAATGTTGTTGCGGGCGTGACTCTGGGCCACAGGGGTGCCACAGATGTCCCTGTAGGATTGACTACATTCAAAATTGATGGACCAGATATCTCCCTCCACGAGATGCATGTAACCCACATATTGCAAAAGTGCAACATTCCGGACTTGCGGCGCGAGTGTCTGCGCGTTCTCCTCTGCGCAGGTGAAAGTGTTGTAGTGCAGGATTCACCAATAGTAAGAGTTAACATAAAGCGTTCGAATCCCTTCTTTCAAACTTCTTTTCGGTAGATTAGTGGTTAAAATACAACGATTTTCTTCACAACAGTCAATTTACTTTTTGCAACAAAATGTGATTAACGAAACGATGTTGCACATCGACAACAGGAGCCTAACAACTAACTAACATGAGTTTAGTGACAGAATTTATTTGTCTAAGAAATCGCGATTTTAAGTAGTCAGGAAGGTCAGAGATTTCATAATCGTCCATGACTCCCGTTGTGTATCACACAACCCACTCACGACGTTGAGGCAAATTACACATATAACTATTGCGAACGCCAGCTGCCTTTATTCAGCATAAGTGACGACATCATGATGTATCAAAAACTATGCTAAATATATCGTTACTAGAATAAAGTCGAGAAAAGAAAGTAATAAATTTTGCCAATTTGTAGTTTAGATCGGTAACTTAAACATAGCTTCTTCACTCTCAGATTACGGTAATTTACCAAAGGTTAAATACTACAATTATCTCCTGAAGTAAAAAACATTGGCGAAAGATAGATACTAACAGTAAGTTTAAAATAAACGGAGCATATGTGTTTAGTCAGTCTGAAGGCACGGGCGAGCCGCCTCCAAACCGCTCCAAGTGGCCTTGTGGCGGGGGCGCGGTGCCTTCGGCGTTTGGGCGTAGCACGCTACCGCTTTGGTTGCCGTTGCACAACAGCAGAGGACGTGGTCGATGTTTCGAGTTTATGGGTTCTCTGATGCAGCGAGGAGACCCTGTATGGCCTCTTGGGTATAGTTACAACGATCTCATCCAGGGATCAACAAATTTCGGTTAATTATGTATCAGATGAAGAGCTTACGCTAATTGTTACGCTACGGCTGAAGCTGTCAGCTTTTATTTATGTGTCGAACTGGCAGGAGAACTTGGAGAATGAACTTGGGTTCACACGGAGGAGGCTGGAGAGTAGCCAATAAAATTCAAATCTTCAGACTTTCTCTTGGATTTTCGATCATACTCGCTTGACAAGTAAAAAAAAAAAGAAAAAGAAAAAAAAAATCAAGCACACTGTGGTCACGACTGAGGCATGCTTGGTCAATATAACTGTAAACTAACTTTACTATAATTATGTACCGTTGTGACATGGTCAGTTTCGCAATCGCCTCGTAGCTGCGTGGACCTAGGTTCAATTCCCCAGCGCGCCCACCTGTGACTACCAATTTTCCTGACTCCGTCTTAGACTGTAGCGCAAATATAACCATTTTGTGCTAAATGTCTACTACCGTTGGCCCTCGTTCTCATAGCGATTATTGCCATCCTGCGTTCTAGAAAATCCTTAACGTTTTTTTCGTTAACAAAAAATGTTTCCTGCGTGTGTAAGTTTCCCTGTCGGTTCCCAGGCAATCTTTCCATAATCATAACTATTACTCTCCTATTCAACCCAACAAATTGATTCAAGAACACCTGCTGAGTACGAATGAGTACCTACGGTTAAAATAAGGTCGAGTTTATCACGTTATAGGTACGTGCAGTGACTTTGATAGCAATAGCATAGCACGAGCAACAATAATGATAACAAAAGGAAACAAGCCGTGCTAACACAAGTAATAGTAAAGCTAACGATGGTGAGGAGGAGGAGAAGGAAGATGAGGACGTTAAATATATCAACAACAATATGCGCACTTCTGTTAGTAACCCTATTTACACAGGTGCCATGCGAATATTTCCCTTGTGGCAATACCATGGAGGGACGAATGACCATGTAAAAATAGTCCATACATGAAATCAACATATCACCATACGTTATAACCTTCATACGATTCCTATCCCTGTCACCGTGTATACACAACATCCATTGCAATTTAGCCTATTCGATTCGGCGATGCCATCTTCTCCTTTTATCATGACTACGGCCGAAGTCTTCAATTCAGGCGAGGAAGCGTCACCGTAGCGAAGCTGTCAAAATTATGCTGTCCAGAGATAAACACACATGTCTCGCTTGATCCGATTTAGGACAGTTATGTAACCATATGTAGGTATGACATTGACCTAATACACAGGTAAGGTAACAGGGGACAGGAGAGAAAGTGATGCAGGTGACAAAAACCACCCTTGTGGTAACACAGAGGAACAGTGATGTACATGAGTGACACACAAATAAGGAGCAATGTCAGAGACGCGGTTGTAATGGAGAAGATTCGAATATATTTTCAATGAAGAGGGAGGAGACGAAGTAGATGGCAAGGGGAGGGGGCACAGTTGAACAACACACTTTTGGTGAACACACGGAGACTAAGAAGGGTGATGATTGCAAGTACCACATGAAGCAAAAGCAAAGACAGAGTCACAGACGTCATGGAAGGTGACCTTGAGGACACAGGTCCTGAAGATAAGGGTGGCAAAGTGACAGAAGAGGTCACAAATGTTGAAAATAACATTTAGGGGGACCCAGGGAGCACGTTGGATAAAGAAATCAGTGACACAAAGAAGAGAAATACTGAGAGGCAGAGGGACGGAAGGAGTGTCTATAGAGTGATGATGCAGGTAGAGGTGTAGTGAAGGAGCATTAATTAGATGATCAATGCTATTGATGGGGTTAGACGGAAGTATGAAGGACGCGGGTGGAGCGATGGACCCATAGAGGAGGTTAACCCTTTCACCACGGTGACACACACACACAAGTCAATCAATCAATCAATCAACCAATAAACCAGGGCAGCCAATAATTGCTAAGAGCAAAGAGCAAGGTAAAATTCAAGGATACAAGAGCTAATGGTAGTCGTGAGACGTCATCAGGCGGTTGTAAGCAGCTTCAAAGAGCACAGAGAAAGCCCAGCCCTGGACAAAGGGACGCGTGACCATGGAAACCAGCAGATGAAATCAGGGAGTGGCGCTATCTCTTGGGGAGGGAGGGAGGGAGAGAGAGATAGATAGATAGAGATTGAGAGAGAGACTGAGAGAGAGATTGAGAGATAGAGAGAGAGAGATAGGGAGAGAGAGATAGATTTGCCTCACCTGGCACCAGACAATCTTTATACAACTCAGGGTAAGGATTGGTGATGAAGGAGTTAAGGTAATCTCTGTTAACCCTATCACTACAAGAACAGCCAATGGAGTCTACTGGAGAACTTCTATTGTTCTCCAAGGAAAACCTTATAGGTTCCCAATGGAACTTCATAACCCACCGAGAAACCTTTAAGAAACCCCCAGGTACCACTGAGAGACTTTTACGAGCCCCCTGGGGGGATCCCTGTGGCCCCCTTGAACCTCATGACCTTGAAGCCATGACCATGTATACCACCTGAGGAACCTTTATAGACTCCCTAGAGGATCAAGGACTCAAAGTTGAGAGCCACTATCGGGGTAGAGTAATATGGTTACTGCTAAAGGGATATTGTGTTGTTACAGAGAAAAGGGAATATGTAATGTGATGTGGAGGTCTTATAAGTGAGTTAGAGGCCAGCTGCTACTGACGAGGAGAAGGGTGGGGATGAGTGTGTGAAGTAATGAAGTGGATTATAGGTGGGGTTGCGGGAAGGGACGGAAAGGAGGCAGTGAGTCATGAAAGAAGGGAGAGAGGGAAGGAGGGAAAGAAGGAAGGAGGGAAGGAGGGAAAGAAAGGAGGAGGGAAAGAGGAAAGGAGGGAAAGAGAGAAGGAGGGAAAGGGGGAGTAGGGAAGGAGGGATTGAGGCAAGTAGAAGAAGGTAAGAGGAAATCACGAAAGGAGGAAAGACGGTGAGATGAAGGAAGAGAGGGAGGAAGGGTGGAAAGGTAATAATTAAAATGAATAATGAAATTCTAACTTCAGATGTCAACGAACAGGGAAATTGAAGATAAAGAACCACAAAAGTGGCACAAGAGACCATAAAGGAAGGTGTCAGTAAGGAAATTTAGTAAAAAATTAACAGCTATTCAAATACACCAACTTGATTTCATTTAGTGAAGCTGTATTTTCCCTTCCATCTATTGCTAAAAAATTGTCAAGGAATGTAGAGGACATTAAAATGATAATCGATGGGTGTGATGTGTTTCAACTAAAAATGTAAGTAGGAAAACTTGCTCCCAAAATTCATGAATATATATATATATATATATATATATATACATATGTATTTGTAAAAGAAGGGTGCATGTTTTCAGTAATGCACGTAGAGTTAAAAACGACAGAATCGTGGTTGTTTAGTTTTTTTCCTAGTATTTTCAAATTTCCTGATTAAAATTCTACCATTAATCGGCTGAACAGAAACTTAGTCTCCGTATTCTTCCATTTAATTTCCCTTAATTGTAGAGCTTAACGTTTCGTCTTGAGAAAGACATTTTCAAGAGTAAACTGCAACAACAAAAGGTACACAAAAGGTACAACGATGACAATTGTACAAAAATAAATTACACATGAACAATTCTGGTAAAGTATGAGAAAGGTACAATACAATTACACACAACAACGAGTAAATTATGTAAGAACAATTTTGGTAATTTGCGCGAAAGGCACAATACAAAAGAGTGCCAAAAAAAACCGGGTACTTACATATAAAGGTAGGTGTGACCTCAGAAGTCAGGGGAGGGGTGGAAGAGGGAAAGGTCATTGGAGGTGGGAGGGGGGAAGAGACAGAGGGAAGGGGGAGGAGGAGGAAGAGGAGGGGGGAGTGGATTGGGAGGAGGGGGAGGGAGGGAGGGAGGGAGGAGGGGCTATGTAAGGATTCCTAGGCCGCGAGGAAAACAATGGAATACTAGATGTCATAAGAGATTGAATATTTATGGCCGGTACTTTGTCTCTAATACATACATGCATACATACATACATACATATATACATACATACATATACATATATATATTATATGATTTGAAGACTGACGTCAAGAACATGGAAAAGGAATGAGGTTTATACAATATTAGGAGAACGAATGATGTGATAAGAAGATGCGGGCAATTTATGGGAGAGCTAAGGGCTAGCTATAAAATAGTGACATGGGTTGGTAAAGTTGAGGCTGTGTACAAGAAAGGCCAGAATCAAATATGGCAAGAATGCAGGATATATAAAAGAGCATAATCATTCATGGACAAGAAAAAAAATAGAACAGACACCACTAGAGCTGGAGAGAGATAAAAATAGATTGAAGAAAAATAGCTTGAATGTAGACAATCACGTATCTGCTATATAGAAGGTGGAATTATATAGATTGCTATAAAGGATCTTTATAAAAGGAGGGAATGGATCTAAAAAAAATAGAAGGGATGTGGTAGCCATTCAAAGAAAGTAGGACCAGAGATTAAAATAGATGAATTGGAATAAAATACAAGATAAATACAGTAAATCAACGAATATATGAATAGACATATAGATACACGACTAGATAAATAGATAAAATGCATAAATAGATAAGCATATAGAGAATGAAAATTAATATGTATTTTAGGAAATAAATATGGAAGATTATTGACAGGACAAAGGGAATAACAAAAGGCAAGGTAGGGAGAACTTATGAAGGTAAGTAAATACGTGGAATATATGTTCACACTAATGCAAATTACTAAGAAATCTTAGGGAACAAGGATGTAAATAAATGTGACATTCAAGAATTTGGAAAAAAGGTTTAATATATATATATATTTATATATATATATATATACATATATATACACATATATATATATATATATATATATATATATATATATATATAGACATGAATGCATTGGACGATTTGCTGGAGGTGGGTAGGCGAGGTGGGAGTGTTCATAATTATAACGGTCACTCATGCACTGCGATAGAGTTCCCAGTTGTAACTAAAATTTCTGAATATACATGAAACATGTATACAATATTGTATATGATACACATGCACACGAACACGTACACTGATATCACAAACGATTGGGTTAATAGTTATTTCAAAGATGCTTAGGGAGGATAAACGAGGCAAAAGGATAGAGTTCATAGCCTTGAGAGGAGCTTACGACTACGCAAACGGCGGGAAATCCTTGTCGAAGGCGTTGGGGGAAGTATAAGGTCGTAATGGGTTTTTCAAAAGCTTTTGTAAACACGTATAGGGGTATGGATTGATTTATTCATTTTCCATGGAACTTCCTCAATCATGAGGAGAGAAGAAAGTGCTAATGAATGGAATGGGGGGCGAGGAATTGAGAGGGAATGGGAAGACGAAAGACAGAACAACATTTTTCAAAGAGAGGAGTTATCTATAACGACATGAAATTTGTTCCAATATACACATACTGTACGTAGATGAAGGTAAATGTATATATATATATATATATATATATATATATATATATATATATATATATATATATGTATATATATATATATAAATTCGCTTCTGTCTGGTGGCGTGCAGCATTCGTAGTGCATTATGTGCAAGTTACCAGAATGGAGGATAATAATATATGGAACGTCACACCTCTGTCGGCGACAGAATATAGCAAGAGCTTCTGAGGAAAGTGTTATTAGGAGACACGAAATAGAGAAGCTTGAAGTAGTGATATAGTAAATGATATTAGCTAAGTCATGCGAGTCGCCTCTGCTTACCTGTAGGATTGGAATGATAATTGATGACGACACGGGATTCATGTGAAGGACAGGGTAGGGAATAACGTGTACGTGAATATCACATTAGCGTGTTTTTGTGTACGTTAAGAGTACTTTACTGCTGCATGTGCGTGTGTGTGTGTGTGCATGTACGTATAAACACGAACATATGTATATTACTTTATGTATACAAATATTGCTTAGAGAATGTGCCCGTGCGTGCGTGTGTAAACAAGATGTTATCGACTTTAGTAAATAAACATTGCGTAATACATGTGTATGTGCGTGCGTGCGCGTGTGTATGTCTTGGTCTTGGATCACGTTCTGGATAACGTGTCATAATTATTACCGTCTCGGATGTCAGCTTCATTTCATGCATAATCCGGTCTACGAGTAATGTTTCATACACACACACACACACACGAGTATATATGCATGCACTACCTCCTTATTGAAATGGTGAAGGTTTTACATTACTATGATCCTTTTTATTTCCTGGATAGTGCTCATTTCGGTTTTGCAAAGTTGGCAAGCCGACACACTAACCAATATACCTAAAAGTAGTTGTGTTTGGTGTATTGGGGCAACGATCGTAGGGTACTGTTTCTTACTTTCCAATTTATAATACTTAGTTTCAAATTCATCTATGTGTGTGTGTGTGTGTGTGTGTGTGTGTGTGTGTGTGTGTGTGTGTGTGTGAGAGAGAGAGAGAGAGAGAGAGAGAGAGAGAGAGAGAGAGAGAGAGAGAGAGAGAGAGAGAGAGAGAGAGAGAGAGAGAAACTCAGTATGTTATTGAATTACGTGTTGGACTCATGATCGACGGCTATTACCTCCCGAATGAGAACTCAGAGCTCATATATGACCCGATCTATGGGTGATGTTCTTACACACACATCCAACTCCTTGCCCACCAGAGTTGGAGTACCGTCTCACAGTGCAGCGATGCTGATTTCTATTCAGCCCTGAACGGGACTGTGTGTGTGTGTGTGTGTGTGTGTGTGTGTGTGTGTGTGTGTGTGTGTGTGTGTGTGTGTGTGTGTGTGTGGTTTACAAGTGCTTCTATTCATGTGGACAATTTCTCACAACTTTCATTTGGCGTAAGTGAATGTATGTGTGATTCACCATGGTCTTGGATCACGTGTTGGATTCGTGATCGACATCTATTACCATCCCGGATGAGAGCTCAGAGCTCATATATGACCGATCTATGGGTAATACAGTGACCTTACACACACACACACACATACATACACAGCTCCCCGCCCACGAGAGTTGGGGCAACAGCTCGCAGCGCAGCAATACTGAAATATGTCAGTCCTGGGCGGGATTCGATCTTGGACCGCTGAAGTAGCGGTTGCGAACACTTCCACTGCGCCGTCGAAATGTACGTGTGTGTGTGTGTGTGTGTGTGTGTGTGTGTGTGTGTGTGTGTGTGTGTGTGTGTGTGTGTATTTATCTAGTTGTACCTAGTTGTGTTATATGGGAAGGGAGCTATGCTCATGGTGCCAGTCTTTGTATCTTTCAGCATCAAGTTTTGTTCTTAAATTGTTGAATAGTATTTGCACACACTGTTGCCTTATCTAATTTATTCCAGATATCCACTCTGTGTGTGTGTGTGTGTGTGTGTGTGTGTGTGTGTGTTACCCACGAGTACATACGTGTATGAAATATGCAAAAGTTACCGATATGTGTATACTAACAAGTAACCAGCTGGGGCAAATAATTATCAGTGCAACAGGCACATGCAAGGTGCATTTACCTTCACTCCTTGTCATAATTCCTCAAAATTATAAAATGCAAACAAGGATTCCCTACTTTTATCTCGGGAGACCAAAGACAGACGATACAAGCTGGAGAGACCTCGAGAGGAGAGATCTCGATTGTAGGAAGTCTCGTTGGAGAAGCCACAGCCTTCACTACCTGTGTTGAGCGGCTGCGTTTAGGTCACCGCAATGCGCAGAATCTCCTTCCCCACAGCTAGATGGGAATACTCACTTTTCACAGCAATCTCAAGTCGAGTCACAAAGGTTTAAAGATTCCATTGTCACGTGAATCTTCAATGATTAATTTTTTTGCTTTTTTGTTTGTTTACTTTTTCTTATCCAATATAGATTCTGAGGTTTAATGTTTACTTGTCCTCAGTATAATGTATCATTTTCTTTCTGGTTTCAAGCATCATTACTTTCCAGACTTTTACTTGTCACTTTTATTATAACTGTCACTATCGC
>NC_134806.1:49481009-49486009 GCF_046742065.1 Oratosquilla oratoria
AGGAACATGTGAGGAAGGAGGCTTGAGCCAAGGGTGCGAAGGAGGAATTAAGACCATGCTAAGGAGGAATAGGTGAGGAAGGAGGCTTGAGCCAAGGGTGCGAAGGAGGAATTAAGACCATGCTAAGGAGGAACATGTGAGGAAGGAGGCTTGAGCCAAGGGTGCGAAGGTGGAATTAAGACCATGCTAAGGAGGAATAGGTGAGGAAGGAAGCTTGAGCCAAGGGCGCGAAGGTGGAATTAAGACCATACTAAGAAGGAATAGGATGGAAGCTTGAGCCAAGGGTGCGAAGGTGGAATTAAGACCATGCTAAGGAGGAACAGGTGAGGAAGGAGGCTTGAGCCAAGGGTGCGAAGGAGGAATTAAGACCATGCTAAGGAGGAACAGGTGAGGAAGGAGGCTTGAGCCAAGGGTGCGAAGGAGGAGGTAAGACCATGCTAAGGAGGAACAGGTGAGGAAGGAAGCTTGAGCCAAGGGCGCGAAGGAGGAATTAAGACCATGCTAAGGAGGAACATGTGAGGAAGGAAGCTTGAGCCAAGGATGCGAAGGGGGAGGTAAGACCATGCTAAGGAGGAACAGGTGAGGAAGGAGGCTTGAGCCAAGGGTGCGAAGGAGGACCATGGGAAGTGGGAGATGTACGAAGTACGACTGAGGGAAAGGGAGAAATGTTAGTCAAACTGAGAATGGGGATGGAGGAAGGAGAGCGAAGGAAGAAACAAGATCGGTGTAAGGGAAGAGGGAAGAGAAGTGTGACTGAGGGAACACTGAGGAAAAGGGTAATATGTCAAGAGCTGTTCTCACGCTCTTTGTTTCACTTCTGTTTTCTTTCTGCCATCCACAGCACTTTTTTTCATTCTTTTTGTTGTTGCTAATACCACCAGAGATGTCTGTTATGCAACATTTGAGAGTTTAGGACTGCGTTATGAAAGTGTGAATGAAATCAAAGACACACATAACATGGCTTTCTACAAACGAGTATATTAGTGATCAGTAACCAAATTTCTTCTCTACACAAGTGAATTCGAGGGATAAAATGGAATATCGATCAGCGGATATTTCGTTCACACTAGATTTCGCTCGTCTAAATAAATCTACCTGGTTTTTGCTTGACACAATTAAAAATGAAGGCTAAGCTGTTAATCCCACCCCGGCAAGTATTCTGATAAATTCGATCTACCTTTCACACGCGAAATTCATTATTGTGTCGACCACAATGATACGACCCTGAACAAAAGAATATCGTCTTGTACGTCGAGTCCTTTCTCGCTTCTGCACATCACTACGTCATAATTAACTGACGTTAATCTTTATTCACTACGATTCCGTTCAAGGTACACCGTCGTCGTTATCAACATCTTTATCGTCATCATCATCATCATCATTATTAATACCATCATCATCGTCGTCGTCGTCATTATCATCATACCATCATCGTCGTCGTCATCACTTTCGCCACTACCACCGCCATCACATCATCATCACTATCTTGCTCCCATTCTTCTTCATCCTCATTATTATCCTCACCCTCATCCTCATCACCATCGTCATAGTCGATCAATTCGAGTCGCCATCACAACACTACCACCAATATCACTACCGTTATGATCAATTTAGAGTCCCCTGCAGAACAAAAGCTTCACCTAATCTCAAAGTCTTCCTACTACTTTTCTTTTCCTCTTCCTTCTCCTTCTTCCTCCTTCTCCAAGTGGATTATTCTTTTCTGTGAATTAATGAAGGAGAAATACGAAAGTATAAACATTGTAATTGTATGATAACTTTTAGTAATCAACCGCTATCGTAATTGTTATTACTATGTTTAGGGGCCAATAACATTTCAGTTTGATGTTACACTATAAACTTTATGGAAAAGAAGATACATCGATGCCGCATTTTCCAATGGATATAATTTTCTTTTCTTTTTCGTGTCCTAAAATTCAGAGATTAGTATCTGAAGCCATTTTATTTTCAAAATTAATTACTCTAAACTTCAGCTAACCTTTCATCTAATGTTATATTCTAAACTATCACCCAGAGACCGAAATGTAAGACTGTACACCTGGAAACTTTAGTTATGGTTAATAGGTAATGGGCAAATAGGAAACCCCTGATGTGCTAAGATAAGAGGGAGGGTGGAGGGTGTGGAGTGTATTCAGGGATAGAATGGGTGGAAATGATTTTATGCCTTTTCCTTTTTGGCTACCTCCCTTGTAAGGGGAAAAAAGCCTTGGTATATGTATGTATGTATGTCATTAGTGGAACCTATATACCGTGAATTAAGGTGACCGCAGTCACCAATGTTGTAGGAATATTGGTATATAAAGTTTACCACTTGTAAGGGCCTTGGCTGTGGGAAGCAGCTGTTTTTCATGACTAGGCTTAATGTTCTTTTTGTTTTGTAAAAAATTACGGTATTATTTTCAGGGTGGCGTTAGGGTCTGTGTGGGTCACATTGTTGTAGATGATCTTTCTTTTCTTTTTATTGTTTTCGTCCTTGTAAGCAGAGGACATGAACGTTTTTAAAGGATAAGCACACAGCATATGTATTACTTTGTATAAAAGTATGGTATATCACATCTAGAAACTAAAAAAAAAAAAAAATTCAATTTGCCCCATTAATTGAAGATACTAATTCTTTTAATCTCTACTCTGCCCTAATATACATAGTCTGCAAAAAAAAAAAAAAAAAATGTCGCCAGTGGCATATTCTGTTGATGACGTAGTGTAGTGTATTGTTGACCATGGGGGATTCAATACAACCGGAATATTTCTCGGAGAGTGATAATTATTTTTTTTTCTTATATTTCGGGCGAAAGTCACGGTTCAGAATCGGTTAATCTCACAGTGAATTTGAGGATCGGGAGATCATGTCTGACTCGCGAGGGTATACGTTTGAACTCACAAGAACATTAACGATTAAAATTACTTCGGTTCAGACTCTGAACATGGCGAAGACGACGACGACCAAAACAAAGGGGAAAATGATACATTCTTGGCCAAATGGACACACAGAATGCACACAACTTCGTGGTTCGTTTCTTCATTGTCTTTAACGTCTGAGGCTTTTTATTCAGTCTGGTGGAGATTTGTGATTCAGTAAAAATTGGATAACGGTGACCCTGGCAAGCGTGTTTGTTTACAATTTTCTCATAGTGATATATACATCATGTAGGCCTAACCTACATGTACATCATGTAGTGGGCTTAGGCCTAACAACATACATGTGCATAGACATGAACATGACGAAGGTACATCAGGTTTGGGTCCAAGCACATACACTTGGACTTAATTAGAGATTTTTATGTTATTGTATTTGGGTGTTTTTAAATTCCAAGTACAAGTATTTTTCATTTATACTTTCAGACCTACTTGTACTTGTACCTAGACCCAAAGTACTTGAAAATACCTAGTACATCCAAGTACAAATAGATATATTGTATTTGATAAAAAATTATAAACTTTATATAGATTCTAGCAAACTTTCTGATGACACTATTGGGCCGTAACTGTTATCTTTAGCTATATAAATACCGGGTATGTTGTATTATTCATATAGAACAAGGGACAAGGGACACAGTTTAATGTCCTGATCTTACCTGTACATTCTGCATAAATTTTTAGTTTTATTACTGATATGAGAAGTATATGGATAGTCTTTTGAATTTCCAGCTTAGGGAATATTACCTATTCAAGTTACTCATAAAGCAATGTTCTTGTTTTGCAATTCTGATAAAAACAGTGATGTTCTGAAATAAAGGTAAATTTTTCATTTATTTTTCTTTATCGAATTCCTCTTTTTAAAAAACAGTGTGCTCACCAATGCGCATAAACAAAAACTACTTTCGTACTTTACGAATCTGTGACAGGATTTTTTTTTAGCAAATCGAATACTTGTACTTAATCACAATAGCAATTACAATTATAATAGAAATTACAAACATTAGCGAAATATTCATAGCGCAGTTCTGCACGTCTTATGTACTATAAAATGCACGAAAGCAATGGTGGTTTTGTTTTTAAATTCACGCCATTACGTCATCAACATGGCGACTCCTATCCCCAAATTTTGTAGCAGACGATTCATTTAGATGAAAAAAAAGCCAATAAAAACGTAAGAAAACTCCAGGACGACGGAAAAAATCTCTTTATTTAGATATAATTTAATAGTCAGTTAGGAAAATTTGGGTTCAAAAACTGTGATGTGCTTATCTTTTAAAGTTATGTCCTCCCTTGTCTGCACTAATCCAGAATAATAGTCTCACGACTTCTTACCAATAATGGCTATTCTAAGAAGTTAGTAGCTGAGACAATAAAACGGCATCTAGATAATTTCATGACATGAGATCCCTTGCCAAAAGAAACACCTTGCAACATTGTCTTCTACTACAAGAACTTCATGTCCTACGCTTAAAAAGAGGATGGTATAATGACACAGTAATTACTTTAAAAAACAATATAGTTGAAAAGAATCTTATCTAAAGTACTTTGGTCAAAGCCATCCAAGATCTTAATGTTACGCTTAACCTAGGGTTGTATAAGTTAGATAGTTTTATCTATAAAGAAATAGCAAATACGCACCATTTGCAAGGCAATTTGTAGACTGAATTTAACTGGACCTTTGATCCCCATCTCGAAACCACGAGCGTGTCCCACTTTCTTTTTTCCCAATGTTAACATTAGATCCCCATTTCATGCCCACGGGGGTGTCCCACGTTCCTTTTTCTTACTGTTATGTTCTGCATATTTGTACCCTCTAGCTATGTATTTTTGCACTAACGATCTAATATAGGAAAGCGCTCTGCTCGGCTGTTTCTCTTCAAAGAAGTTAGGATTACATTTCTAGAACAAATGTCTCCAGTGTTTTTATTGCATATATGTGTATACAAAAATATATCTATCTATCTATCTATCTATCTATCTATCTATATATATATATCTATCTATCTATCTATCTATCTATCTATATATATATATATATATACATATATATATATACGAATATA
>NC_134806.1:49491009-49498509 GCF_046742065.1 Oratosquilla oratoria
CACACACACACACACACACACACACACACACACACACACACACACACACACACACACACACACACACACACACACTCACACGGTGGCGCGGTTGGTAGAGTCTCCGACTGTCATTACGACTGTCCGGGTTCGAATCCTGCCCAGGACTGAAATAATTTCAGTATCGCAGCGCTTCGAGTCGTTACTCTAACTCTCGTGGGCGGTACGTGTAAGGTCAGAGCATTACCCATAGATCAGTCATACGAGCTCTGAGCTCTTTTCCGTAAGGGAAATAGCTGTCGATCACGAGTCCAACAGGTGATCCAAAAGACCATGGTGACCACACACACACACACACACACACACACACACACACACACACACACACACACACCACAAGCGTAGCTCCTCTTCCCTTAAAATACAACTAGGTAAATACAGAAACGCACACGCACACACACACACACACAACCACAGACACACATACACACACACACACACACACACACACACACTAAATTCACCTGCTCAGAACTAGAAAAAAAAAAAACCAGTACTTAGTAGTTAGTACCACTATACTTAAACCCGCAATTTCTGTTTTAGGACCTGAAAATGAACTACTATTGACTTAGAACTAAAAGAGTCGAAAATTTATAATAGTCATGGGCCATAGTCAAACAATTGTTATTTTTTCTATAACAGCATGGAATCTGGAGCATATGCTGAGTTGCATATTATGAACATTTTCAGATATTGGGGCGCTTGAAATTCTGCCTGTGTCAGCCGTGGCAGCCATTTTCCAAAATGGCCGCCATATATCATTGACGAGGGTTGGGGAATAGGGGTGTTTGTGTGTAATGATGATCTGTGTGCAATATTCACCCAAAATGTATCAGAGTATCTCAAACATATTTGCAAATCGACAAGATTTTTTTCCCCTGGAAATTATATTCTTATGAAGGACAGGTGATAATGGAAGTTTCATAATATAGAAATTCACGTTTTTTGAAGGCATAAAATGCTCATTTGAAGAAATTAAGTTATTTTACAATTGACTCACGAAAGGTCACTTCAGGTAATGGAAAACAGCATGTGACATGTAGTCAGATACAACCTTGCAATACAGTTAAATGACAAAACAACACCAGGTAATACACTAGTGGTTTGTTCAAGAGTCAATGTTGCGCACATTGTCTTTTTTTTTTTTTCTTTTTTCTTTTTTTTTATCTTAAGGCTTCACAGAAGCAGAGGGCAGTGCAGTCCAAATCTGCTTCCTTGCGCTTGTATCGGTACCTGCAGGCCTCCTTAGGGGGGCAAATACACGTGCAGTTGAAACTGACAGTTACAACTGTTCAGTTATAACTGTCAGTTGAAACTGTCACGTGCGTGGCCGGCCTAGCACTAGTAGGCCGGCCAGACACTAGCAGTTTCAACTGACAGTTATAACTGAACAGTTGTAACTGTCAGTTTAAACTGCACGTGTGTGGCGTGTGTGCCTTGGAGTCACAAGACACCCTTTCCTCGCATATTTCTGTAGCTTCAGGGAGTATGGTCCAGAGTGACTATTAGGAGTCATCTTCTTCATCATTGTTCCAACTCCACCTTGTTGGTGGAAGTAGCTGTGGTTGTACAACCAACATCTGACCCCAGACATGACCACCCTGGAAGCTTGCCCCTCTGACACGTCGTTCCACAGTGGCAGAGGTGGGTGGAATACACTGCAAGACATCTTCCTCGCAAGACATCTTCTTTCTGGCTTTGTTCGTTTCGCTGTGTGCGCTGGGGCGATCACAGAGGAAGACCACATATTTCTGGATGACTTGCATTGCCTCCTCTGGATGTGTGTGTGAGTCACCATGGTCTTGGACCACGTGCTGGACTCGTGATCGACCTCACACACACACACACACACACACACACACACACACACACACACACACATCCAACTCCTCGCCTACAAGAGTTGGAGTAACGGCTCGCAGCGCAGCAATACTGAATTTATTTCAGCCCTGGGTGGGATTCCAACTCGAACCTCTGGGTTAGCAGTTGTGAACGCTGGCACTGCGCCGTCGAGCCGCAGTGTGTGTGTGTGTGTGTGTGTGTGTGTGTGTGTGTGTGTGTGTGTGTGTGTGTGTGTGTATGTGTGTGTGTGTGTATGTGTTTTGTGTGTACCTATTTGTCTCCATCCTGCTAGATATACAGAGTACTACAAGGTACCTTACTTATGGATCCGCCGATCCTTAATGACTACGAAACCGGAAATTCATTTTTGCCCGAACCACTGTCTTCCTGTCGCGTCCAGTCCAGTTTCCTGTTTGCTTCCTATACCTCACCCACACCACTCCTCCCTCCACCTCCAACAGTCCCCCTCCCTCCCTCCCTCCCGCGTCACGTGTGATGAGAACCCAGATGTACGATAATGGACTCGAACTCATTGTCTTTACTCGATCTCGGTCGTGTCTACCGAATTCGCCAAGCGAAGGAGGTCTTCGGTGGGTATGAAAAAAGAAAGAGAGAGAGAGAGAGGTAGAGAGAGGGAGAGACAGAGAGGGAGAGAGAGAGAGAAGGAGGAGGAGAGGAAGGGAAGAGAGCTGTGGAGGGGAGTAGGGGGGAGGGGGTGGGGAACTACCGGACCCTCAGGGACGCGTGGCCGAGGTCGCTAGACGGACTGGCACATCTATAGTACTTGGAGAACATCTACGATGATAACATGCACAGTCGCACACATGTGCATACGCACAACCTCACACACACACACACACACACACACACACACACACACACACACACACACACACACACACACACACACACACACACACACACACACCACGAGCTTAGCTCCCCTTCTCGTAAAATACAACTAGGTAAACACACACACACACACACACACACACACACACACACACACACACACACACAACCTCGTGGCGCAGTGGTAAGATTTCCCGGGCGCCACTATGGAGGTCCGGGTTCGAATCTCGCCCAGGGCTGAAACAATTCCAGTATCGCTGCGCTGCGAGTTGTTACTCCAACTCGTGGGCGGGGAGTTGGGTGTGCGTGTGCGTGTAAAGTGCATTACCCATAGATCAGTCATATATGAGCTCTGAGTTCTCTTCTCTCCTGTGTGCGACCTGAGTATATATGGTAAGGTACATACATGTAGATGCACACATATGCTTAATTCTAAATAAAATTATCTGGGTTTCACCAAATTCGAAACAAAAGAGTATGTCACTTCAACGAAATTATTATACACATTGCTTCGTCGCAGGTCCGATCTCAAAGCTGAACAACAGCGTCTGAACCAAATGATATAATAGGACTGGTTCGCAATAGTGGAGGGAAAGGAATTTTCAGTGTAAGTGTTTTTATTCATATGTATATTTCATTTATCTATTATAATTTCACACACACACACACACACACACACACACACACACACACACACACACACACACACACACACACATAATAATGAGCTCTGAGCTCACTGCCGTAGGGTGGTGTCTGGCTGTCTCGAAAAGAGGCTGCAGCAGATCCGAGGTGAATACACACACTCGATGGCGCATTCGTAGCGTTCGCGGCCGCCACTATGGTGGTCCGGGTTCAAGTCCAATCAAGGGCTGAAATAATTACAGTATGCTGCGCTGCGAATCGTTACTCCAACTCGTGGTCGGGGAGTTGTGTGTGAGTGTGCGTGTAAAGTCAAAGTATTACCTATAGATCTGTCATATAAGCGCTTTGAGCTCTCTTCCGGGAAGGTAATAGCTGTCGATCACGAGTCCGACATGTGATCCAAGACCAATGTGAATCACACACACACACGCGCGCACACACACACACATTCACACACAAGCACACACACTCACGTGTATATATATATATATATATATAAATATATATATATACATACAGTATATATATATATATTAGAAAATAAAACAAAGGAAAATGAAATTAATCAGTGTGAATTAAGATAAAGTTAAACCAAATACATACAATTATATAATTATCAAACATTCAGCAGATTAAGTACAAAATAATGAATAGAAAAACAAGTCACACAGTTTAATGGCAAAGGCATCTGTGATTTTTGAAGCACCTGACGGAAGACTTCTGTGGCGACAATATATTTGTGAATCAGCTAGAAAAGAAAAGAAGACAAAGAACAAGAAGAAGAAGAAGAAGAAGAAGGAAAGGAGGAGGAGGAGGAGGAGGAGAAGAAGAAGAAGAAGAAGAAGAAGAAGAAGAAGAAGAAGAAGAAGAAGAATTAGAAGGAGGAGGAGAAGAAGAAGAAGAAGAAGGAGGAGAAGAAGAAGAAGAAGAAGAAAAAGAAGAAGAAGAAGAAGAAGAAGAAGGAGGAGGAGAAGAAGAATAAGAATGAGGAGGAGAATAATAATAATAATAATAATAATAATGATAATAATAATAATAATAATAATGATAATAATGATAAAAATAATAATAATAATAAGTAGAAGAAGAAGAAGAAGAAGAAGAAGAAGAAGAAGAAGATAATGAAAAAGAAGAAAGAAGAAAAGCGTTGGTGGGAAACTCTTCGTAAATGAGTTGACATGATTCTACTCGGTGTGAACTAACGAGAACCAGAAATGCCAAAATCCGTTGATCATGACGATGAGGAGGCGGGACGTTGAATGGAGGAATAGGAGGAGGGGTAGGTAGGAGGTGCATAACGAGTGAGGAGGATGGGAAGATGGAAGAGGAGGAAAAAGCGGAGGAGGAGATGGAGGAGGAGGAACGGTAAGGGAGGAGGAACAGTGCGAGCAGCAACGGAAGGAGGTGGAGAGGAGGAGAAAGAGGAGGAGGAGGAAGAGGAGGAGGAGGAGGAGGAGGAGGAGGAGGAGGAGAAGGGGATAGGAGAGGAAGAGGAACGGTAAGGGAGGAGGAACTGCGAGGAGCAACGGAAGGAGGTGGAGAAGGAAAAAGAGGAGGAGGAGGAGGAAGAGGAGGAGGAGGAAGAGGAGGAGGAGGAGGAGGAGGAAGAGGAGGAAGAGGAGGAGGGGGGCGAGTAGCAGGAAGAGAAAGTTTCCGTTCGCCCTTGAGTATGCCACCGAGGAGTAGTGACGAGAATCCCTCGATCAATTGTCTTCTCGCAGCCTCCACAACCTGGCCGCTTAACCATGCTCACCCGCATGCAACATGGCCTTTACTAACTAATGCTTTCAATGACACTACGCACGTGTCTAATTATCAGCACGTCTGTGCGTGTGTGTGAATAGAAATAGTCTTTCGTGCTGGCTCCGAAGTTTACAGGTATGCTCGTTTATTGGTCTGTGTGAACCGTTCGTAAGTGTACGTTCGTTGGCACAAGTTTATTTGTACGGTGTTTTGGGTTTCTACGTGTTCGTTTATTCGTATTCGTGAACACGCGCGTGCGTTTGTTTATGAACGAGTGCATCCGTTCATTCATTCGTGGGGATGAGTATAAACATTCATCTCGATGTAAGATCCAAGAATTGACCCCGTTCGTGCAGTGCAGTGCGTGTGTCTGCATGTACATGGGAAAATAAATTGAGCTGGCCTGTATTCTCGTAGGTTTTGCAGCTTAAGCACTGAGGAAAGCTGCAGTGATCTTGTCGAAGCTGCTAGAAAGAGAAAGAGAGAGAGAGAGAGAGAGAGAGAGAGAGAGAGAGAGAGAGAGAGAGAGAGAGAGAGAGAGAGAGAGAGAGAGAGAGAGAGAGAGAGAGAGAGAGAGAGAGAGAGAGAGAGAGAGAGAGAGAGAGAGAGAGAGAGAGAGAGAGAGAGAGAGAGAGAGAGAGAGAGAGAGAGAGGAAAAAGTATAGGTGATGTTGATCGCTGTCGTTTGCAGTAAGAGAACTGATGTTCGATTCTCTGGAAAATTTATCTTCGACAAAGTACCCCCCACCCCCTCATCTAATAATAAGAGAATTTAAATACTGACATGTACCTGGACATACGTATCTAATTAATATCACTAATCTCATCTGTACCAGGTTGCATTTTTCATTCTAGTTGTCGTGAGGCTAATTCATCTTCGCGGCGTCCAGTCGGTAGGCGGCGAAGTGTCTCCGTGAACCGGGTCTACGTAAGACCTTTCCGCCATGGACGCCAGCCGCGGACTTATTTCATTCCTCTCCATAGCCCCTCGGTAGTAAAGGTTCTAACCGTGAAATAAAGACAAATTTCTTGACCAAATGGTGCTGTAAGCGTCAGCGATCCTATTCATCTTTGGGTAGCAGACACGGGCTACAATCCTTATTTGTGTAACTTTTGTCGCCTGCCACAGCATAAACAAGACCAGTGGTCGGCAACCTGCAACTCAGGAGTTGCACGAGTCTTTTTCAAACCACTTGTGTGGCTCTCAGAGTCTAGAAGCTTCTACTTACGAAGTAATTATTCCATCAAAAAGAAGATGTCATATATTGTACATTTGTAAAACATTCCAGGCAAAATTATATATGGAAATAAGCTTACATGTTTTTTTTTGTGTTATATTCGGCAATTGTAATTGTTATTTTGAACTACGTGTTATTTTCATTATCTGCACTTCATGTTTTTTATTCATTGCCAAATAAAATTATTATTATTATTGTTATTATCATACATAAACGTATATATATATATATATATATATATATATATATATATATATATATATATATATATATTCAACTTCGTTTTGAGAGTATAAGAAAATTGAACAAGATAAGTATAATAAGAGCTTTAAAGTAGAGCATATTCTCATTTTCATATTATTTATGTCCTCTAGATTTCAGTTTATGAGACAATTTTCTTTTTGTATTGCGGCTCTTACAGCACAACCTTTTTTTTTTTATCAATCTTTAAAAAATGGCTCTTCTAACTATAAGTGTTGCAGGAACATCTGCCAAACACCGAACAAAAGCACACAAGAACTGCGTCAGTTCTAAGTTCCCAGACTCAATGAGGGGCCAGGCTCTCAGCTGTACGAACGACATGAACATTACACACGCTCGTGCGCGCGTGAGTACACGCATGGATATTAGAAACATAGATCAGGGTACATATACAACAATGGATGCATTCCCACATGCGCAGGCAATCACAGCCACACAAACCCACCGCTAATTCAGTGATCCGAGTTCGAGACCCGGCCAGGGTTGAAAATTTCAGCATCGCTGCAATGTTAGCCAACATTCCAATTCTTGTGTATAATGAGTTTTGTGGCTTTGTGTGTGTGTGTGTGTGTGTGATTTAACATGGTCTTGAATCATGTGTTGGACTCGTGATCGACAGCTATTTCCCTCCCGGAAGAGAGCTCAGAGCTCATATATGACCGATCTATGGGTAATGCTGTGACCTTACACGCACACACGCCCCCAACTCCCCGCCCACGAGAGTTGGAGTAACGACTCGCAACGCAGAGAGACAGACTGAAACTATTTCAGCCCTGGGCAGGATTCGAACCCGGAAAACCGTAGTTGCGGCTGCGAACGCTACCACCGCTCCATCCAGTCGTGTGTGTGTGTGTGTGTGTGTGTGTGTGTGTGTGTGTGT
>NC_134806.1:49503509-49523509 GCF_046742065.1 Oratosquilla oratoria
AGAAAGAAGGAACGAAGGAAGGAAAGAAGGAAGGAAGGAAGGAAAAAAGGAAGGTGTTTTAGAGGAAGAGGAAATGGTCCGTTATCCGGCCGGCCGGCTGCGTCGTCGTCGTCGTCGTCGCCGTGGCAGAAAGCAAGAGCAGCAGATGGCAGGCTGGCAGGCAGGCAGGCAGGCAGGCTAAGCGACCTCCGCATTTGGGAGGAGTTCCGCTGAACGGAACTCCGCAGAACAGAATGGGGCCATTAACCCTTTCGGGTGCTGTTTACGAAATTTTATTCTGGCCAACACCATTATGATTTTATTCTGCTGAGGTCGCGCAGCGAAAAGCTAAACCTACTTAGCAGTTAAACCTTTCACTACTATCTCTACAGTGTAGAGATAGCGAACAATCGTTGTATCGAAATGTACAGGATTTACCCTAACAAAAGATATAAATTATAAGTTTGGAAATTCACACATCAAGTAATGTAAATTTGAAAAGTTGTGAAGTTTATTATTCTCCTAGATTATATATATATATATATATATATATATATATATATAAATATATATATATATATATATTATATATACATATATGTAGTAGCACATTTGTAAATCACAATACCACCGTCGGAGCAGAAGAAAAGACTGGAATCGTGGAGTCTATATATTTCGACTACAAAATGCAGTCCTTTTCAGTAGTATAAAGTAGGAGGAGGGTATTATATTCATATAGCACGCTAAAAAAAAAAAAAAAAAAAAAAAAAAAAAAAAAAAAAAAAAAAAAAAAAAAAAAAAAAAAAAAAAAAAAAAAAAAAAAAAAAAAAAAAAAAAAAAAAAAAAAAAAAGGAGGAAGGACCATAGACAACTACCCTTTCCATTTATTGTGACCATGCCCAAGAAATTGTTTCTTGTCTTCCCACTTAAAAAACAAAACAAAACATGATTTAATTCAGTCTTATTAAAAAGACTTGTGATGAAAATCTTAACTTAGGTGTGGGCTTATATAAACTATACGATTTTATCATCAAAATAGTGGAACAATGTTGAAATTCCTCCATAACAGTTTCTTGTGACCAACTGTCATTTTTTTTATATGTTTACCAATTCTTTTTCATTTATTATTGCATTTTTGTGTGTGTATATCTTATTACACGTATTTTAATATGGACATTGTTAAATGCACTATGTGTTTATTGTGAAACTCCATCATGAAGGTTTCTTGTGACCAACTCTCAATTTTGTTTTTCTATTAACTTTTTAGTGTATTGTTGTAATTTTTTATTCTTTTATTGTTATATATTTTTGTTTTTGTGTTATGTTTTTATTCTTATCAATTATTATGTGCACTTCTTATTATAAGATTGTTAAATTAATTTAATGTTAAGGCATCCTACGAAGTGCACATTTCTTATTATGACCTTCGTTGTCTTCCTCTTATTACTATATTGATGCCTTCATCTATTGTATTTCTTTGTACTCTGAAGATGTCTTAATAGACGAAAACGTTCAGTATTTCGTTCTTTAATTCACTTGTGGTTTCTGCAAACATATGCATATATATATATATACGTATACATATGCATATGCATATACATATATATGTATATATATATGTACATATACATATACATGCATATACGTGTATTCGTATATGCATAGATACAGCTGAATAATATCGTCTGTTATCAGCCTGAAGACGTGAAAAGAGGGATTTATTCAGCGTTACATGAGAGAGTACTCTCTCTAAGTTTTATTCTGACTGAGGATAGGTAATATTACTCAACTGTACGGATTTCCTTCATTGCGTAAGGACGACCCTAAGCCACCAAAAACCCGTTCATGGTCACCCCAGGACGAAAGAAAGCTGAAAAAATCTCTTCGAAAGACACTTGACATCGACTGAAGAGGGATCTACAGAAGACAAGGTCGTGGACAACACGGGAGACTCTGAGGACGAAAAGAGGGGATAAGTGGGTGGCGGAGTAGGTGCGTATGGGAGGCGGGGGAGCTGGAGAGGAAGGGGACTCGAGAAGAGAGAGAGGAGGAGAGGGAGGAGAGGAGAGAAAGGAATGAAAACGAAGAGAGATGAAACAGGAAGGAAAGGCATTGTAAGGAAGAAAGATAGCTACGTGGTCATTGAGTTACATGGAGAAACGTACAGATATAGACCTATTGGTCCGTGCATGGCTGTTTCGGTACCTAGCCTAATCTAATATTTATTAAGATTTGTATTCTGTTAAACTATATTGGAAAAAATAATTCTAATCAAGGATATGTAGCTAAGTAAAAATGGGGACGTTTTTCTAATATCCCAACAGTAGAACAAGCGATGGCGGTGGATGGTACACTATTCCATATATTAACAAGGCGATTGAAGAAAGAATATTTTGCCACGTTTGTTTACAATCGTTTTCCAACAATTATGTATCCATTACTTCTAGTTGTATTGGAGGTATCAATTGTAAAATATTTTCTTATGCCCATGTCTTCAGATCCTTTAACAATTTTGAGGACCTCATTTAGATCGCCTCTCATTCTAATTTCGAATGACTAAACAAATCTAGTTCACTTAGGCACTCATCGTACGGATTGTTTCGCAATCAAGAAATGAGCTTTGTTTCTTTAAGCTGTAATCTTTCTAACTTCTCTAAATCCTTTTTACGAAATGGTAACCAGCACTGAACACAATATTCTAGGTCAGGTCGCACTGGAGTATTGTATTGTATTGTGTTTTATTGTATTGTATGTCATCATAAAATGTGAAATGGAGTTTGGTACACTTTCAAGAGTTACGGGTCCCGAATTAGATACGAAAAGTGTGACACCGATTATTGGGAAATGATGGCAGGTTAAGCTAATATATCAACTCTGATAAAGAATTTCGCGAGGAGTAAGCTGATTTCATAATACAAGAATGCCAGAATAAGTTGGAAAATAATTAATTTTAAAGAATAAAAAGTTCACATGAGCTAATCATAATAAAATCATCATAGTTTATATTTTTATAAAAACAATGTTTATAATTTAGAATGTACAAGGTCAATTAGAAAGTAGAAAGAATGGAAGGAAAAATAGAAATGAGTAACTCAAGGAAACTTCTTAAGCAGAGGACGGATAGTAAAGGGGAGACATCAGAGAGAAAGAGACAGAAGGGCGAGGAACAGATCGTATTGTGTCTGAGTCCTGGAACTTTGTGTACTGGAAATTTGTAAATAAATAAATAAATAAAAATAGGTGTTTCCCTGCCACTAACAGGAGGATTGTAAAGATTAAGAATAAATTCTTTAGTTCTAAACTCAAAAGCTCTACCTATAAATCTTATTCTTGCAATTGTGGCATCATCTGCAAATTTAGATAACTTACACTTTATCTTTTTATCAAGGTCATCAATGTATGTAGGAAAGAGTACGTGACCTAACACTGAGCCCTGAGGCACTCCACTCGATGCACAAGGCATACAACGCCACTTGGAACATTTCCCATTCAAAATAACACGCTACTTACGACCCGAAAGCCGATCAGAAACCCATCGATGAGTGTGTCCTACAATACCATGGGCTTCTAGATTAGTTAGTAAACTCTTAAGTGGGATTTTGTCAAAGGCTTTTTGGAAGTCAAAATACATAACATCAGCTGCTTTGTACTAACGTTGCTGGCCACAGCATCAAGCCAGGCTTTATTTATAAGTCTGCTAACCACAGAGCACTTAAGGGACGCAACAAGAACTTACTGCTAGTGTTCTGGGTGCATAATGTAAAAGTATAGACAACCAACACCATCGTTATTGACTAGTTCCACCACTGTTTCCTAACGGAGGTACGGGCAAGAAAAGGGCCTCCCAAACAAAATCCTCCTGCTCCTAGATAATGCTCCAGATCACTCAGTGTCATTTGATGGAATGTACGACGACGTTGAGGTTGTGCTTATGCCGCCAAAACAACCTCCCTCATACAGCCTCTTGATCAGGGTGTGATAACTACCTTCAAAGCCTATTACACACGCAGATACATGCAGAGGCTTCACGCTGCATTGGATGCCAACCCTGACTCGAGTGTCATTCAATATTGGAAAAAATATTCACTATTGCTGACTGCCTCTCAATTGCACGGGAGTGCTCGACCCAGGCACTAGACTCGTGTTATGCAGCTACACTCCACATTATCTCATCCAGTTATTCATCATCAGCAACTGCATGGATAACTATCATCACCATCATCATAAGTAATAGTGCGCCGAACCTTACGCGGGTGGTGAGTGTTTTGTTTTTTCTACACGCATATATTATGTTATTAAACCATAATATGTGCAATATTTTATACTATTTTAGGGTTTTATGAGTTATTAGTTTATTTGATGAAGGAAACATTATTGCTAGGTAAAGTAAACCCTAATATCAGGTAAAGGAAACCCTATTGTTATGTTAAGTAAACATTCTTACATGTAATATGCGCACCAAACATTCGCGAATTTTCAACTTTCGCGAGATTCTCGATTCCCTAACCTTCGCGAATGCATCTGGTCCACTGCCCTCCGTCCCCTCATGCAGAAAAGGAGAAGACGGGGAGAAATCCCTTCGGGTTGCGTCAATTTTTTTCTCACACATACTCTCTCACGCCCCATCCACCACCCATTCCACCTCATGGATCACAACATCATCCATATACAACCCTTCTCCATTCACCCCTATCTTCTATCCTTTCCTTTCCTTCCTCAACAGACATTCCCCTCTTTCCCAATGCCCCTTTTACCCCATCCATCCATCTCATACTAGGTCGCCCCCTCATGTTCACTCCTTCCACATCTGCCTTCCACACCTTTTTTTGTTACAAGCATAAAAAGAAACAGTAGGCTAAGGAATAGCCGTGCTGTACAACATTGTTATTTCTTGTTGTTGATTAACTCCACAGTGTGTGTGTGTGTGTGTGTGTGTGTGTGTGTGTGTGTGTGTGTGTGTGTGTGTGTGCGCGCGTATATGTGTGTGTGTATGTGTGTGTGTGTATGCGTATGTGTGTGTGTGTGTGTGTGTGTGTGTGTGTGTGTGTGTGTGTGTGTGTGTGTGTGTGTGTGTGAGAGAGAGAGAGAGAGAGAGAGATAGATAGAGAGAGAGAGAGAGAGAGAGAGAGAGAGAGAGAGAGAGAGAGAGAGAGAGAGAGAGAGAGAGAGAGAGAGAGAGAGAGAGAGAGAGAGAGAGAGAGAGAGAGAGAGAGAGAGAGAGAGAGAGAGAGAGAGAGAGAGAGAGAGAGAGAGAGAGAGAGAGAATGTGTGTGTGTATGTGTATGTGTATGTGTGTGTTCATTTGTGCGTGCGTGCGTGCGTATGTGTGTGTGTGAGTGTGTTTGTGTGTGTGTCTATGAATGTATGTGTTTACGCATATAGTTATATGTATGTAAATGTATATATTATCGATATATAAATGAATATGTTCATATATGTATGTGTACGCGTACTGACGTGTACGAATTGCAAGAACACAACAATTTCGTCAATGTATTCAAATGCATTACTCGTCAGATTAGTAATCTCAAAGACTGGGATGATCCGATCATCCGTGTCAAGCTGATTCCAAGACTTTGTGTGAAATCCTCTGTAGGAAACCGAACCCACACTGGGAAGGAATCTGTGTACGAGCGAAGGTTCCCTGACATCCAGGTTTGGCGCCACGGGAAAGAGGAAGGACACGAGGAACCCAGAGCCAATCAATAGCATCCACGAGTTTGCTGCATTGCAACATCTCCTTCCACGTCCTTTGCTCCAGTAATTTTTTTTTTTTGGGGGGGCGAGAGGTGCATGACACCAGAATATTGTGGTACTCATGGGCCCAATCTGTAGTGAACCCGTTTGGTACGTTTTTTTTGAGGGGGGGGCGAGGGGTGCATGACACCAGAATATTGTGGTACTCATGGGCCCAATCTGTAGTGAACCCGTTTGGTACTCAAGAAGTGGGATACCATGGCACCAAAGTGAGTAGGATCTTAGGCACTGAATACTTGAGACCTTCAGAGCACAGAGGTGTTTATGATAAGACATGGGAGGTGAAATGTAAGGGCCTTAATTAATGGGTTCTAGTGTGACAAGACCCTTATGGTATTAGTGTGTAGAGGTTCTCATAACATTAAATAGGAAAGGTTCTCTTGGCACTGAACTGCAGCCCCTCATTTCACTAAAGTACAGAGATCCGCATGGTTCTGAAGTGTAGATACCCTTTTGGTCTTGAAGAACAGAGGCCCTTGTAGTCACTGAAAGGCCTTCATTGCGCTGAAGTGTACAGTAGGAGCCTCTGAAACACTGAAACGTTGAGACCTTCCTCGCTAATTTGGTATGATGTGGTCGTGATGGTGACGAGGGTGATGGCAATTGCTATGATAAACTTCTGTTGGTAGGAAGAAGCACCAACAGAATCCACCCTTCCCCCACCCTGACCACGACCGTCGCCACAGCCACCGTCGTTGTTGGTCCTCTTCGTTGGACCTTCTCGATAACGGAAGAGTTTCTTGAAAATGTGTTTCAAAGTAAAGAATAAATCGGTCGAAATGAAAGTCTTCAAATTCACAGTAGTCTGATAAACCTCCTACTCAAAGTCCTGTCCTTGCTTGTGCCTTAATGCGCAATATACATCTTTGTGTAATTACCATTTCGCTCCATCGACAGATTTAAGAGGTTTAGTATAGATGAATTCAAGGAAACGGGACTGTTTAGAACAACTGTATCTTTCATGCACGGTAAAGCTTCTTCGCCGAATATCCAGGAAATTCCTCGAAACTGCAAAAGACTTGGGTCCAATTGCCAAATTACGACGAATTCTCGAGAATTCAGTTGAAATTTGTCTTTCTTTCGGATACTATGTCGTCCTGAGGCAGTCTCCGAGCGAAAGGTAGGCCTCAGTTTCCAGATATATAATATATAGTATATGGAGTATGTGATGTTGGGGCTAACGTTGGGGGAATACGCGAGGTGGCACTGGGCTACAGATGTACACACACACACACACACACACACACACACATACACACACACACACATACACATATATATATATATATATATATATATATATATATATATATGTTGATGTAGGTGGAAAAAGATGTCACGGGTCTAGTTCCGAGTTCCTGAGTTTATTCCTGTCCGATTTAGCTCTATGCTTCTTCAGAGGAATGTAGTTTATTGCTGGCCGGTTTCGCTCTTTGCTCGGTAGAAGCAGAGAGCGTAAACGGTCAGGAATAAACTCAGAAACTCGGAACTAGACTCGTGACTTCTTTTTCCACCTTCATTAACTTGTCACAATGTACCAATATATATATATATATATATATATATATATATATATATAAATATATATATATAAATATATATATATATACACAGTAGGACACAAAAACTTAGGCGCCAGAGTGAAAATAATAATTTTCCTCAAATAACCTACACTATCAGGTACTTACTAGCTCTCTAGTACTTCGTTGGACAACCCTTTCTCTTGACATATTCTTGGAGACGTTTAGGGACAGATGATGCAAGATTTTGAAGCCACACAGGCTCCATATTTTTCCAAATATCCTTGATGGCTACCTCCAGCTTGGGGATTCATGAAGTATCGCGCTCACGAATTTATCTTTCATGAACGCCCAGAGGTTTTCAATTGGGTTTAGATCAGGCAAATTACCTGGCCAATCTTTTATATACTCCACATCACAGATTGCAAAACCATTCTTTAATGAGTTTAGCAGTATGGCATGGTGCACCATTCTGCATAAAGACATCTATTTTGCACTGAATAAAACAGCCCCCCAAATGATCATTAAGTAGCTCAAAATGTCGGTGAGTGCATTCAGAGTTACATTTTTTGATAGTATCACCTAATGATCCCACACCATGGTAGCCAAAAGCACCCCAAACCATCAATGAATCAGAATGTTTTACAGTACCGTGTGTGACTTTTGGGCCCAAAGAATCCTTGTCAGGACGACGGTACACTTTGCCAAGACGGTTTCCAGTAACGCTGAAAGTGGCTTCATCACTCCACAACACATTTTTTCAATATATCATATATTGTATTCAATATATAATATATAATACATAACATATAATACATAATATGAAATATATAACATATAATATATAATTTGTAATATATGATATATAATATATAATATACAATATATATAATATATAATATATATAGTATATGATATATGGTATATATAATATATAATACTGTATGTGATATATAACATATATATGATATATGATATGTAATATGTAATATACAATACATAATATATAATGTATATTATATAATTCATATATATAATACATATTATATAACATATGATATATAATAAACAATATGTAATATATAATATATACTATATAATATATAATATAAAGTATATAATATATTATAAATAATACATGATATATAATATATGATATATAATAATGCATAATATGATATATATTATATAATATATATAATGCGCACCAAACCATTAGTAATGGGTGAAGGTCGTCCACTTCGTTCTTCATCATGGACATTTGTATGGCCGCCATCTTTAAAGCTCTCACCTATTTCCGCACCATCCCACCACTCATAATATTTTCTCCATACACTTCACTGATCTGACGATGAATTTCAGCCGCTTTCACGCCTTTAGCAGTAAGAAAGCGAATCACAGCGCGTATTTCATAGTCGGCGGCATTCTCAATCGGAAGAGGCATTTCAAATATTCACAAACTTAAAGATGGTCAGATGATTCCGTAATTATGTTGAAAAGTAGATTATAGTACAAGCTTTCACATAAAAATAAAATTGTTACGAAAAGTCTACTTGGTTCATTTTTATTTCAAAACGGTTCTTACTTAAAAAACACGCCTCGTGTAATATATGTTATCATCTCAACATTCAACGTAGCTGCCATCTCCCTGCGATGCCTAGCGTGCACACACGCGCGCGCACATATAGGCTTGGTACTTGGTACTCTCGACGACGGCGAGCATCTCCCAATGGACGGTTCATTGTTTCCAAGTGAACCGGCTCACCGACCTTTCCGACAACGCTCTTCAGCGACAATACCTTCTCTGCATCTCAGGTCAAACCTTCTACTTTGAACAATGACCTCCCTGCATCTCGGGTCAGCCACCTGCGCGGACACAAAGGCTCTCCTGGCGTCCCTCGTTGCGTCGGCAACCGACGCGACCCAGCCTTTCAAATGCCCTTTTAATTCATATGGTAACAGCTTGGCAACTCTTGTACAAATGTAGATAGAATATGTTTCCGGCAACCCTCCGAGTTTTGAGCGGAGCTTCCTGTGTATATTGCAGACAGAACTAAGCCTGGCAATTAAAGCCAACAACTCCACCCAAGTTTATTCCACCACCAATCCCCAAGGTAGGTAACTTACACAACCTACATTCTGGATTACAACTTATATTCTGATGGCCAGCAAGGGATCAGAACCTACATTCTGGTGGCACAAGTGGGATTACGAAACCTACACTCTACATTCTACAGCGGTGGACATCAAAGCAGTAATCAACACTAATTCCTTCGAAGCACCGACGCTCTTCGCTACATCACCCACTCACTACGCCACTCCGAAGCAACAATTCAACGACAGCGGCTTCGATTTTTGCTTAAGCATCTTACGTACGAGGCAACCCCTCTTAGCAGCACCGTCCGCCACCCAACTAAGGAAGCGTAGCCTTGCTTCTTCGCTGATCCCTCCTAGCTGCATCGTCCACAATCCAACTACGAAGCCAAGCCCTACTTCTACGCTGTGCATCCTATAGCATCTAAAAGAAATACCCCCCCCCCGAGGCATTCTCCAACACACACGTCAACAAAGAGACACATTCTCCAGCATCTACGAAGACACCTCCCCCAGAGGCATTTCTCCAGCACCCATGATTCCCGCCGCTTCACCACGGCAACACAGAGACGGTGGACACCCTTCTCCACCATTGCATGAGTCGGACCCCCCCACCCCTTCTCCAACAACGCATCACGCCCCGCACTATCATTTCTACACGCCATCGATCGTCGCGGCATCCACAAGCCAACAACTCCACCAGAGTTTTTTTTAACCACCAATTCCCAACGTAGGTAACTTACAACCTACATGCTGGTGGGCAGCGAGGGACTACAACCTACATATGTAATACATAATATATGATATATAATATATAACATATATATAATATATAATATATGATATATAATATACAATATATAATACATAATATATATTATATAATATGTTGTATAGACACGGTAAAGGAAACATGGACTGGAGGTGAAGCTTTATTCCTGACGTTTCGTCTAACGACTTTCTCAGGAATAAAGCTTCACCTCCAGTCCATGTTTCCTTTACCGTGTCTATACAACTTGTTCACATGGATTTTCATTATATAATATATAATATAAAATATATGTAATACATAGTGATATATAATATATATGATATATGATATATAAAACATATACAGTATAATATATAATATAAAGTGATGACTGAAGCAGAAGCTTCGAAACCTACATGCGACTGTCATAAAAATGATCAGATTAATGTCGCTGTCACTAGAAATTTTTTCTCGTAGTTACAATGGTGAAGTGTGAAAGGGATTTGTTCCGACCCTTACCCCGTCTCACGAATGGGCTCGGGTCTTGTGTAAAACAAGAATTGGGGTCGCAGAGTAGTGACCTTTCCTATTCTCGGGAAACAGAAAGGTTCCGGGTTACAAGACTTTTGTAGCCTCGGTGGCTGAGAGGGTTAAGGCACTGTAAGGTTATCTTACCAATGGCTGAGGCAGTAGGTTCGAATCCTACATGCGACTGTCATAAAAATTATGAGAACGTATATGTACAGTATATATATATATATATATATATATATATATGTATATATATATATATATATATATATACTTCCAATTGTACTATCATAGTGGAGATGGGTTGAACGCAAAATTTCATGTATGTGTATGTATCTCGAGCATACAAATATATAAGAAAAGTTGCACTCAACTCATATCTCTCTTGTTAGCCTAATTGGTAACTCACTGCCGCACTTGTCATGAGGATGCCGGGTTCGAGTACTTGGCAGTACCACATTTCAATTTCTGCATGTCGGCCTTTGATGGCTTAGAATTAAATTGTATTGTGGTTGTTTATATATATATATATATATATATATATATATATATATACCATATATATATATATATGTGTGTGTGTGTGTGTGTATGTGTGTGTGTGAATGTATGTATATACTAGTATAAATATGTATATGTACTGTATATGTATATGTGTATATATATATATATACGTATATATATGTATATATATATACGTGTGTATATATATATATATATATATATATATATATATATATATATATATATATATATATATTACACACACACACACACACGCACGCACCCACGCACGCACACACGCAGAGACCCACTCTTTCCCTGGTCACATTATTACCCACAGATCGCTCATATATAAGTTCGGAGCTCTCTTATGGGAGGGTAAAAACTGTCGATCACGAGTCCAACACGTGATCCAAGACCATGGTGAATCTCTCTCTTTCTCTCTCTCTCTCTCTCTCTCTCTCTCTCTCTCTCTCACACACACACACACACACACACACACACACACACACACACACACACACACATATATATATATATATATATATATATATATATATATATATACATGTATGTATGTATGTATGTATGTATGTATGTATGCATGCATGTATGTATATGTATATATATAATGTTCATTATACAGTATATATAACTTATTAAATATATAACATATATACGATATATGTTATATATGCTATGTATACTTAGATATCATATGCATCATACGAGTCTTTAGAGTACATAGCGAGGAATTTTTAGAAGACGAGTGCAAGCACATAACGAAAACGCCTAAACCAGTGGTTCTCAACCTATGATTCAACGACTCCTTGTGGGCCACAGTGGTTCACAAATAGAACCACAAATCGAAAGTTAGTAAAGCTTAGTGGATACACTAGAGTTCTATTCACTCGTGATGGGGTTTCTAAGATGCTATTGAACAGCAATACATAACAACGAGCTACATAAGGAAAAAAGGTTGAGAACCCCTGGCCTAAACTAAAGCATCCAGCGGGTCTACTACAGAAGTTGAGGAATAAATCTGGACCCATCTGGGGGAATAGCACAGCCACGGAAAAGCAGGAAAAATACTTCCTAGTACTTCCTTACCCAAGACGATGAAACAATCTCTAAATTCATCGAGAGAATCGGGGTATACTTAGTACACTCGTCAGGACGGAGGACAAGAGATACCGTATCAAGAAACCAAAACACGGAGAGAAAGAACGAGGAGAGTTTGGTCTACAAGATTCCTTGTGGCGGATGCGACGCAGTTTACTTTGACGAAACGTCACGAGGAATTAGGAAAAGAATCTATGAACACGAGAACGACATGCGACATTACAGACCATCTGACTCATTAGTACTACACGCTACGAACCGCGGCAGCTTACCCAATTGCAGTAATAAAGAGGTACTACACACTAGTATGGGAAAGTTGGGAAGGAAAACCATAGAAGCAGCTTACATCAATTCAGCAGAAACAACTAAGGACATAAGAACATAAGAAATAAAGGAGACTGCAAAAGACCATAAGGCCTACACTAGGCAACTAATCATAGAGAAGGGTTTGTGAACTTAGAACGCGCCGTGGCCGGATTGGTTATCGCAGGAGCACATGCAGACTAATCAGTGAGCTCTATCCTAACACGGGCCACCAAATGAACCACAAGATATGTATAATAAGCAGTATATGACTGCCTGCCTATGTCACTTTCTCACTGAAGACTATCGAAACGTTAGAGAACAAAGAGCATCTGCTCCATCTTGAAAATGTCCTACGCCACATTTATCTTTCCCATATATATATACGTGGATAATTCAGCGGTCCGAGTTCGAGTCCCTCCTAGGGGTGCAAATTTCAATATCATTGCACTGCGAGCCGGCACTCCAACGCTGGTGGACAAAGAATTGTGTGTGTGTGTGTGTGTGTGTGTGTGTGTGTGTGTGTGTGTGTGTGTGTGTGTGTGTGTGTGTGTGTGTGTGTGTGTGTGTGTGTGTGTGTGTGTGTGTGTGTGTGTGTGTGTGTGTGTGTGAGCGCGCGTGCGTGTGTGTGCGTGTGTGTATATGAGTGTGTGACCACCACGGTCTTGAATCACGTGTTGGTCTCTTGATCGACAGCTATTACCTGGACGAGGGCTCAAAGCTCATATATGATTGATCTATGGATAATGTTGTGACCTTACACACACACACACACAACTCCCTGCCCACGAAAGTTGTGTGTGTGTGTGTGTGTGTGTGTGTGTGTGTGTGTGTGTGTGTGTGTGTGTGTGTGTGTGTGTGTGTGTGTGTGTGTGTGTGTGTGTGTGTGTGTGTGTGAGATTCACCATGGTCTTGGATCACGTGTTGGACTCGTGATCGACAGCTATTACCCTTCCGAAAGAGAGCTCAGAGCTCATATATGACCGATCTATGGGTAATGCTGTGACCTTACACGCGCACACACACACCCAACTCCCCGCCCACGAGAGTTGGAGTAACGACTCGCAGTGCAGCGATACTGAAATTATTTCAGCCCTGGCTGGAAACGAACCCGGACCGCAGTAATGTCGGCCCGGATCTCTAACCACTGCGCCACCGAGTCACGAGCGCGCGCGTGTGTATGTATGTGTGTGTGTATGTGTGTGTGTGTGTGTGTGTGCGTGCGTGTGCAAGGTCACAACGTTAGCCATATATCGGTCGATATAGCAGCTTTCTGCTCTTATCCGGGAGGGTAATAGCTGTCAATCATGAATCCAAATCCTAGGCCATGGTGAATTATACAAAAAACCCACATCGGGCACGCACGCGCACACACACACACACACACACACACACACACACACACACACACACACACACACACACACACACATAAACACTTTACTGTATGCGCAGTTTGTCTTTAAAAGGTCACACGTGCATGTGTGTCCGTGTTTTTATTTTGTTGTTGTTGTTGTTGTTGTTGTTGTTGTTGTTGTTGTTGCTGTCGTCGATACTCTACATCGGAGATAGCTATTTACAACTTCTTTTAATTCCTCCCACATACAAATGTGGGTCTGTTTGAGCGTGTGTAGTATATATATATACAGGTATATATATATATATATATATATATATATATATATATATATATATATATATATATATATGTGTGTGTGTGTGTGTGTGTGTGTGTGTGTGTGTGTGTGTGTGTGTGTGTGTGTGTGTGTGTGTGTGTGTGTGTGTGTGTGTGTGTGTGTGTGTGTGTGCCAGGTAAAGTTAATGAAATATATTACTAATATACCACATCAATACTAACAATGATTAAATCAATCAAGTACACTACTGTTAGCACAAGTTGAACTGTATACACTCCGTCTGAACACTATCCAGTTCTTAACTTGCTGTCATACCACATGACTCCTACAGACGTCATATAATTGATGGCAGAGGTGGTTGCTGAATGGAATAAGGGCCATACTTTTAAAAGCTAGGCGAACGGTTGCTGTCATTATAAAATATATTTTTACTAATTTCATTGGGTATACTTACGAAAATTACTGGATCTTATCGATAAGCCAGTAGGCCATATAACCTTAACTAGTACATCTGGTAACTTTGTACTTTCTTGTAAAAACCGTTCGCCAAGGATGGCGAATGTTTTGTAAGTACGTCCCTGTCTCTCTCTTTATCCTTTCGCTATGGAGACACACTTGACTGATTTTGTTCATGCTAACGCTAGACAATTCTTCTAATCTTCGGTTAATATTTAATGTGGAGTTCAAAAAAAAAAAAAAAAAAAAAAAGGCAAGCGTGATACCCTTGAGAAAGGGGTGAATTAAGATACTCCTAACCCTCTTAGTTCAGTGCTGCCTGAACTAAATAAAAATGCCTGCCATTAATCAGAGTAAAACATCTAGAGAGCGTCATGGAAGCAAGTGTTAATCGAATTGTTCATAATCTCTTCCCTGCAGTGACCTCTCCTGAAATGAATGGCATCGCTTGACATTTGCAAGAAAACTTTTTTTTTTTTTTTGGGGAGGGGCAGTTACTGTGGTGACGGGTTAAAAAAATGCGAACTACAGCCAAATATTTCTGTCGTTTCATACAAAGACATAACGTAATCAGCCAGAAGCGTCACTGCTCCCAGATATGTTGTGAACGACGAGGGTCCGTTTACATTCTCGTATAGTTTCTAGAACATATCGTCTTTCATAGTCGGAGTGAATCATTTATTGGTGTCAACCGTTTCGCTGCACTTTTCTACTCGACTTGACGTCGCAGCGAAAGGGTTGAACACAATTTCAAGCTGATGTCGATGAATTTCGCTGCACTTTACTACTCGACTTAACGTCGCAAAGAAAAGGGTTGAACACAATTTCAAGCTGATGTCGATGAATTTCGCTGCACTTTACTACTCGACTTAACGTCGCAGCGAAAGGGTTGAACACAATTTCAAGCTGATTTCGATTAACCTTTTCACTGTGTTTTACGAATTTAGTTGCTTACTTTAGTTGCCTTCAGGTGATCGTATTAAGACGAGGGAAACTTCTCGCAGCGAAAATGTTACAACTAATAATTAATTAAGTAAAACTGTGGACACAACCCTGATGCGTGGTAAAGCATACCAGAACACAGGAAAAAAACATAATTTTCGTTGTTAATCATTCAATATACATTTAGATACCATAGTTTTCTTTTTGATGACACAAGAACGCTCTTTTGTAGGCAAAGTATTATCAACGCAACAAGATACACTGCATATTTCGGGTGTCCGCAATGGGATGTATTCGTATGATTTTCCTTCTTGGGACTATAGAATTAGATATATTTTTTCATTACCTACGTTTTTTCATGATATTTTTTCAGTCTTATAGATGCAACTAAATGATCTTTTCCTGTTTTGTTTCCAGTTGGTTTTTGTCGAGGAACAGTCCTGGGGGTCGGGTAAGGGAAGAGGGGTCAAGATGGTCGAGAGAGGGAACTGATACTTGAGGAGGCGAGTGTCATCACATTTCTTGTCCATTTTCTGAAAGGATTCGACACTGTCCCTTGTCACTTTTCCGCACGTCCACGAGCCTATTGACTACTCGATTGGAAATAAATCTTTTCCCGAATTCTCCTTTCCAGTCCACTGTGACCTTCATTCCAGCCCTTTGTCGCACATACACACGCACACACACGCACACACACACACACACACACACACACACACACACACACACACACACACACACACACACACACACACACACACACACACACACACACACACACACACACACACACACACAATCAACGAATTGGGCCACTTCTTTTCCCTTCGAAGCACACAAAGTCCCCCATAGAGTTCTTCAGGAGCCAAGGAAGGCCCAAGCTACTGTCAAGGACAAACCCCTTCGGCCAGGGTGCAGCAGCGGTGCAGCGGTCAGATGGCCACACTAACAGTGCAACTGGAACACTGGCTCTGGAAGCTGGAAGCTGCTCCCGCTGACGTTGGCGCCTGCACCTCGCTACCTCTCACACGCATTCCGTCCACTCTCACTCCCCTCTCTTTCTCTCACACATACATACACTCGCGTGCTCGTGTGCACACACACACACACGCACGCACGCACACACACACACACACACACACACACACACACACACACACACACACACACACACACACACACACACACTTCGACTCTCATTCGCACTTACCGAGTCGTCCCCTTCTTCCCCTCATCTTCCGACTCTCACGTTCCCTCCTGCATCACTCACTGTTTCTTTTTGTCATATTTCTACGAACCCAACCGTGTTTTTCCTGCAGAATTTCGTTTATCTGGTTACAGCTGCGCAAAAACTGACTACATCCAGCTTTTCCCAAATGGTCCGCATATTATAATTATCCATTTACCCAGACGACAACGACGATTGTTTTTGTATACGTTTCTCTGGTTATTACCAGCTTCTCTACCCGTATGCCCATGATCCTGAGATTGGAGAAAACTGTTTGAAGTCACAGAATCACGACTGTCCATGTTCGAATCACACCAAAACTAAAAGATGGAAATCAATGTATTTACATGAAGCCGTGACCTAGTAGTCACCTTGAACGTGGCCTTGATCTTCTCAAACCTCTCTATATCTTGTCACCAGATAATTTTACTCAGCTACAGGGTTTCCTAGCCGTATCAAGAGGTTGTGATCCTATTGATTAATCTTGGCGAGATTTCATAAATTTGTTCTGATTTACTTCTGCGATATATCCACTTTTCGTTATACATAACACAAGATGATTTCAAACAGTTGATGGGATACAACTCAAGACAAAATGGAGTCTCTACCCATCCAAACCTCCCTCCTATCCCGAATCTGTCCCTCTGCAAAGGAATATCACCAAAATATAATCTAGAATGTCTGTCACTGACTTAAGCGGAGCATAAATGGTTAGATTTGCCTTTACTTTCTTTAAATTGTCTTTGTACTGCAGTCTGTCTCCCTCATTAATAAAAAAAAAAAAAAAAAAAAAAAAAAAAATCTCCGATACATCCAGGTTCTCCTCCATTGTACACTATATGATCGACGACTGACGTACACGTGATGAAGCCAAGCACGTGTCTAGGTACATCAGGAGCCCTTTGGTCCAGCATCCATCTCACGCACGACCACTGCGGCTGTTCATATCGAGAGCGCAGGCCCGTACAGCCTCCAGCACCGTGCTTTCCCAGTAACCTATTGCGCATCATCCCGTCGAGAATAACTATTCCACAAACTGAATAAAATTGGTTGGAGCTAGCCAGAATACAATCAGTAGAACTCGTTATGATAAGAAAAGTGTAGAATACTTATTGGCACTGCGCCATATTCAAAGAACAGGTCGCCTCTGGACAGAAATCTATCGGGCAGATGTCTTGAGCACGCACGGAAGTTGCCCCGTAGCCAAGCAGCCTAAATCCACGATCCTGAGACAGACTGTTCAAACTCAACTGTCCCACTTCCTCATGGAGCCACATTGTCAGTTTTCTATCCGGAGTGAAGCGACCTGTTCTTGTTTAGACACAACCATTGGGTACCCTACAGATGTATATGGTGCCATCGAATATACCTAATAAGGTGGCACCAAACAAACATCTTGCCATACACTAGTTGGCAGGGAGGTGAGATTACTGCCACACTTTCTTCATAGCAAATATGACTTGTAGAACCAAAATAAATCTGGGAGTTCCTGTTGGATCATCGTCTCCTAAAGGTCCAACCGTACTGGTTTATGTACTTTCGGGCAGTGTGCTACTGAAAGTGAGTCAACACTCTCAAACAAATCTAAGTCTCGGACATTAAATAGCATGAAGAAAATGAAGATCTACACTCACAACGTGAGATCCCTATCAGAAGATCACAGGCTGAAGATCTTAATGGAGAACATCAATTGGGACATCGTGGGACTGAGTGAAGTCCGAAGGGAGGAAGAAAAGCTGATGCAATTACAAAGTAGTCATCACTTGTTCTACTATAAAACAGGAAGAATGTTTAGTGGAGTAGGATTCTTGATAAATCGAGAAATCACTGGTAACAAGATGAAGTTGAATTCGCTGGTAACAAGATGAAGTTTAGTAGTATATCAATTAGGGTAGCTTGGTTTGTGATAAGACCCTACAAAGGATATACTCTAAAAAAAAAATCAGGTTCATGTACCAACTTCACAAGGTCCAGACGATGAAATTAAGTCCTATGATAATCTAACTCAGGCAATGGATTAAAAGAAGTAAATACACCTTGGTAATAGGTGACCTCAATGCTAAAGTGGGGAAGAATAGTTTGGAGTAGGTGACAGAAACGACAGGCGAGATGCTAGTAAATTTTACAGGAAACAACATATGAATAATGAACATTTACTTCCAAAAGGGTGTAGGTTGTAAATTGACATGGAGTCAAATTGGACCAACAAATAACGAAATAGACTTCATACTAAGAGATGAGAGCAACAGCGTTAACTATGTTACGTTTATAGAACGGTCGGTTGTACAGGTAAATTAATTTTCAGAGCAGAGAAATAAAATAGCTTTGGAATAGGAAACAAGTCTTGCGAAGAGGATAAAGTAAGGAATTTCAGTTAGAAGTTAGAAATAGAATTGGACCTCTAAGAAATAGCTAGGGTATGAATTTAAATTTAGTTAATACTATTAGAAAATAAGTAAAAAAGTAAAAAGTACGCAGCGCATCTGAGAAACAATGCGAAGAGGATAAAGAAAGGAATTTCAGTTAGAAATTAAAAACAGACTTGAATATCTAAGAAATAGCGAGGGTATGAATTTGAAGTTAGTGTTTACTATTAGAAAATAAATAGAGAAATACGCAGCGGATTAGAGAAACAAATACTTCAAAGCTACAAATGATATAATCAAAAGAAGGACTACGTAGATTAAAAGAAGGAGGGACAAACATGTTTATTAACAAGAGGCAGAGACCGGAAAAAAGAGAGAAAGGAATAGAGAAATATATTCAGAAAGGTAGAATTAACAAAGGAGCCAAGTGCAGACTAGCTACTGGGAGACAGAAATTTATATATTTGAAAAACAGAAATGGAGAAATCATTAAATGAAGGGACAGAATGGTAAAAAGAGTAGAAGATTTTCATCAAGAGCTTTACTCGTCAAATACCGTACTTGAGTCAGTAACTTCATCTGTAGACGTTAATGGTGTACCAGAAGTTACAAAGGAAGTAGTATTAGCTCTAGAGAGTGTGAAACGAGGAAAAACACCTGGGAAAGACTGCCTATCAATAGATCTTCTGAAAGACGCAGAGAAAGAAGTTCATTCTAAATTAGCTCAGTTTTGTACCCGGTGTTCACGTAAGGTAAGCGTTCCGGAATCATGGTGCAATGCTATATTGGTCCACGTCCTCCGGGAATGTC
>NC_134806.1:49536009-49551009 GCF_046742065.1 Oratosquilla oratoria
GGTCATCCCTGCACCTTGTCCACTGCCCTGGGTCAGAAGCAGTGTCGCAAGACACAGCACATCCACAGCAAGGCCGCTTCATTAAATCGGCGACCCCCCTCTCCGTCCCCCCAATGCATGAAAGGAGACAGTACACGATCTCGATTATCCCTTTCTGTACCGAACGGCAATCTTTTCTTTTCCTTTGACAGACAAAATAAGCACGGTAACATACTTCTATATAAACAAACACGCAACTATGACATCTTAGAAAGTACGCCATATAATGTAACAGCTATATCGGTTGACAACAATACGTAATTCTGTACTACGTGTGCGTTTCTTTGCTTACACAACAAATATTAATATACACGTAGAGTGGGACTTATCAACACACACGTTGTTAACTAGATTTGAACTCAGGCAAGTGCTCAATATTTGTCAAAAGTAATCCGCTCAGGCTGAGAGTGTAAAATTTTACGTTTAAGATAATTCGATTGGCCCCCTCCTTTTCGGGTTGCGATTTTTTATTGTAATTGTCGACACACTATTTTATTCATCTCCCTGATACCCCCCTCTTTAACGGAGAGGATTATTGTCTACTTTGATTGCCGCAGAGGTAGGTATGCTACATACAAGCATCAAGATGGGTTGAATTGGATGTTGGTAGGAGTCATACTTGTTTTGTCGGATGGTGGTAGACATAAAGGTATTTTCGTGAATAGCTGGAGTCCAGGAACCATGTTGGAAGAGAGCAAACACTGGACTTCTAATGTCGAGTCCACTGCCTTTTTCCTTCTAGCACATTGGTATGTATGGAGGCCTGGGTACAACTGTCTTAAAAAAAAAAAAAAAAAAAAAAAAAAAAGGCTAATGATGTTGGAAGCGAGGACAGAACCAACTCTCTACAGCTGGAAAAAAAAAAAAAAAAAAAAAAAACGCCCAGAAGTCTAGGTGCGTCCTTTTGAGGTTGGAATTGCTGAGCATTGGATAGTTGGGCGTGGTGAGAACATGACAACTGGGCGGGGTTGGCTGTCTATCGACGACACAGCCAGCCACTGAGGCAATAGACAGCAAGTAATGGGGACTTGGGAACCTTCCGACGAGCCATCATCCCACAAATATCATCAGGTTTTCCTTCTATCTCCTACCTTCCTTGTGCCTCAACAGTATGCCATACACATCGCGTTGTGTCAACAGAACTTCATACACACATCGTTGGTTCAACAGTGCCTCATACTCGTATTTCAACATGGCCTCATACATACTTTGTTCCTGAAGGAAGCTTCATACATACTCGCTGCGTCAAAGAGTTCCTCAAGTGTAACCTCATGCTTCAACAGCACCTCATAACATACTCGTGCACCAAACGTGCCTCATCGTACCTGTTTCAACAGCACCCATACCATTGCGTCAGCGCTGTTCCTTGCAAACAATCATTCCTGAACAATGCCTCAAACATACCTCATGTGACAAGTGTTTTGTACACAATGTGTCAACAATGTCTCATACTCGTATATGAAGCGTGCATATATACGTACGTACATGCATATAACCTCCTATACAAATATGTTTGTGTGTGTGTGTGTGTATATGTATATATTTGTATATATATATATATATATATATATATATATATATGTATCTATGACAGTTGCATGAAGGGTTCGAATCCGCTGTACTCGGCTATCAGTAAATTACCTGTACGGTGCCCTAGACCACTACACCACAGAGGCTAAAAATCCTTGAAACCTAAATTTAGGGAGCAGGTTTTCTTGACATTTTCTGTTGAATAATACAGCATACTCGGCGTTAGTAACCTTCATTTTAATACTTTCAATCCTTCTCGTTATCTTTCCAGTTCACATAAGTTTCTGTATAGTAATTCTAGTTCAGCGGTTTTCTCGGCTTTCTTGAATTTGGGCATGTAATTGCATTTCAATCCTAAATCAAAGAATTCTTTCTGATTATAGGAGAGAGGGTAGTCTGAAAGGTTGACAAAACCGTCCGTGCTTTTCGGAAGTAAAATCCTGCTTCCGTATCAGCGGTTAAAGTTTCTTCTGCACGCAAGTTTCTGTGGCATTGGTGTGCATAAAAAGGCGATGTTGTAAGGTTCTTTAAATTTTATCGCGTAGGTTAAAAGCAATGTTACGGTTACGGAATTCTTCCAAAACTCTGTCTAAATCCGTGGTTAAGATTTTGAGTTCTTTCTTTTGTTCCAGCTGCTCGTACAGTGGCCTCCGTCTGAAGTCAAGCGTAAACTGTTTTTGCTGAACTGCTCTGTCATGAAGTCGTATGTTAGTGAATTTAGGAAGCAGTTTTTTTTTAAACATATTCTGTTGAATAATACAGTTTACTCTGCCTTAGTAATCTTCAAGAAGAAGAAGAAGAAGAAGAAGAAGGAGAAGAAGAAGAAGAAGAGGAATAGAAGAAGAAGAAGAAGAAGAAGAAGAAGAAGAAGAAGAAGAAGAGGAATAGAAGAAGAAGAAGAAGAAGAAGAAGAAGAGGAAAAGAAGAAGAAGAAGAAGAAGAAGAAGAAGAAGAAGAGGAAAAGAAGAAGAAGAGAAAAAGAAGAAGAAGAAGAAGAAGGAGAAGAAGAAGGAGAAGAAGAAGAAGGAGAAGAAGAAGGAGAAGAAGAAGAAGGAGGAGAAGAAGAAGGAGAAGAAGAAGAAGGAGAAGAAGAAGAAGAACAACAACAAGAAAAAGAAGAACAAGAAGAAGAATAAAGAGGAGGAGGAGGAGGAGGAGGAGGAGGAGAAGAAAAAGAAGAAGAGGAGGGAGAAGTAGTAGTAGTAGAAGAAGAAGAAGAAGAAGAAGAAGAAGAAGAAGAAGAGGGAGAAGTAGTAGTAGTAGTAGAAGAAGAAGAAGAAGAAGAAGAAGAAGAGGAAGTAGAAGAAGAAGAAGAAGAAGAAGAAGAAGAAGAAGAAGAAGAGGGAGAAGTAGTAATATTAGTAGTAGAAGAAGAAGAAGAAGAAGAAGAAGAACTACCTCTTTTTCGGAGACGGTGGCTGGTCTACACGACTGCTTACAGAGCACGCCTGTCCTCCTCCTCCGCATCTTGGGTTCCGTTGCCAGGGATGCGGTGCCAGAGCCAGGCACTTCCGGAGTCCCTCTACGACCCCTCCTCCGACACACTCCCAGCAGAGCCTCGTCTGATTGCTCTAAAGTCCAGTGGTTCCCAAACTTTTTTTCCCCAGTTTTACAACTATACGTACTAAGTTAACCTTAATCCTAATGCCGGGTACCTTAATGTTTTCTTGATTTTATTTTATTTATTTATTTATTTATTTTTTTTACCCCTCCATTACCCCCGAAAATTGGTTACCTCCCCCCCCCCGGGGGGGTAATTTACCCACAGTTTGGGAACCACTGCTCTAAACCTCTACTTGCTACTTACTACCTGCTCTTTAACAGAATCAACACCTTGAGAGAATCAATGCTCTCTTATCCACTCTCTAACGGACCCAACACCGCTTCTATCCACTCTCTCTACTGGACCCAACGCCCCTCCTGTCCGCTCTCTAACGGACTCGACGCCCCTTCTAACCACTCTCTATTGGACCCAACGCCCCTCCTATCCGCTCTCTAACGGACTCAACGCCCCTCTAACTACTCTCTACTGGACCCAACGCCCCTCCTATCCGCTCTCTAACGGACTCAACACCGCTTCTAACCACTCTCTATTGGACCCAACGCCCCTCCTGTCCTCTCTCTAACGGACTCAACGCACCTCTAACTACTCTCTATTGGACCCAACGCTCCTCCTATCCGCTCTCTAACGGACTCAACGCCCCTCCTATCCGCTCTCTAACGGACGCAACGCCCCTCCTATCCGCTCTCTAACGGACGCAACGCCCCTCCTATCCGCTCTCTAACGGACGCAACGCCCCTCCTATCCGCTCTCTAACGGACTCGACGCCCTTCTAACCACTCTCTATTGGACCCAACGCCCTTCCTATCCGCTCTCTAACGGACGCAACGCCCCTCTAACTACTCTCTATTGGACCCAACGCCCCTCCTATCCGCTCTCTAACGGACTCAACGCCCCTTCTAACTACTCTCTATTGGACCCAACGCCCCTCCTATCCGCTCTCTAACGGACTTGACGCCCCTTCTAACCACTCTCTATTGGACTCAACGCCCCTCCTGTCCGCTCTCTAACGGACTCGACGCACCTCTAACTACTCTCTATTGGACTCAACGCCCCTCCTATCCGCTCTCTAACGGACTCGACGCCCCTCTAACCACTCTCTATTGGACCCAACGCCCCTCCTATCCGCTCTCTAACGGACGCAACGCCCCTCTAACTACTCTCTATTGGACCCAACGCCCCTCCTATCCGCTCTCTAACGGAGGCAACGCCCCTCTAACTACTCTCTATTGGACCCAACGCCCCTCCTGTCTGCTCTCTAACGGACTCAACGCACCTTCTAACCAATCTTTATTGGACTCAACGCCCCTCCTGTCCGCTCTCTATTGGACCCAACGCCCCTCTAACTACTCTCTATTGGACTCAACGCCCTTCCTGTCCGCTCTCTAACGGACTTAACGCCCTTTCTAACCAATCTTTATTGGACTGAACGTACCTCTTAGCCTTTAAGATTGTGTCTCTTCTCTCCTATTTCTTTAAAATTGAGAACTTCTTTCTTTTCTTCAAAAATTTTCCTTATGATGAAATTTTATTCTTCCTGTTAACCTGTTCTGTACGGCGATGGACTCAACAGACATTATTCCGACGAACACCAAATAATTCCACTCAGTTTAGGGACATCAGCGAACCAAAGGGATATCATTAAAGGAACTAAATAGGATCGACAGTATATTTATCGATCTCAGAGTCAAGTTCTTGGTTTCGGTCCGGGGACCGAGTGCCAGCCAACAGGGTTGGCAACCTACCACCCCTATCCCACCCGTGCCCCTACTGTATGCCTGGGAGCTTTTCTTTCAGGAGCCAATTGCTTCCGCTTCTTGGATTAGATTAATATCTTTGTTCAGATACTTCCTATTACCCCTTGTCACCTCTAAATAATCTAATCACAAATGAGAATTGACTGGACTACACCAGCTAGTTACTCTTTCAGAATGAAGACGATAAACATAATTACAGTTTCCCACTCTGACTACGAGTTTTCTTCAGATGAATGAAACCACACCGATAGCGTTAACATAAAGAACATAAGAATGAAGGAGACTGCAAGAGACCATAAGGCCTACACTAGGCAGCTCCATATCCATCACCACCTGTCATCCCCATCCATAAAGTTGTCTAACCGTTTCTTAAAACAACTGATAGCTTCAGCGCTCACTACATGGTTACTAAGTCTATTCCATTCGTTGACCACCCTATTAGTAAACCAATTCTTGCCTATTTCCTTCTTAAATCTAAATTTGTCCAGTTTAAATCCATTACTGCGAGTCCTGCCCTGTTGTTTTAGTATGATGACCTTGTTTGCGTCACCCTTGTTAAAGCCTTAGATCCACTTGAACACCTCTATTAGATCACACCGCACTCTGCATGTGTCCAGAGAGTGTAAGTTAAGGTGCCTAAGCCTCTCTTCGTAAGGCAAATTTCTGAGTCTATGTATCATTTCAGCCTTAATGCGCCAAAAGATCGTGTGAATCATTGATTAGGTTCATCTTTGTTTTTAAGAAAAATCAATATCTGAAGCGGCTAATCACGACATATCCAGCAACTAGGCATTCCTATTAATGAATTACCTCGCTGCCAAACGGAGCTGAGCACAACTTTCTGCACGCTGGCATGCCTAAAGGAAGTCATTTACATGCCGAATCATGCGCGCAAAGATGACCAGGTAAGATCCATCAAGATGTAAAACATTTAATATTTCTTCCTCAGAATTCCAACATTATATGGTGAACACTTTTAAGGATACCATGCTGCCGTTACTCATATTTATAGTCCCAAATGTCTTTTAACGAGGGACTGACCATGCATGCGAATGCACAAACAGGTACAACTAACATGCACGCACGCGCACACACGCACACACACACACACACACACACACACACACACACACACACACACACACACAAAGGATTACAAAGGCTGAGCATGCCGACAGGAGACCTTTTGGTCCATAACTAGGTCGGATGCGCAAAAAATTATAATAATGATAAATAGAAAATGAAAAATAAATTAATAAAATGAATAAAAATTATAATAACACAAATGATAATAGATGAAATAAACAAATGCATGGGTATAGTTAAATAATAAATTGACAGATAAATAATAAGTGAAAATCAAGCAAATGATAACAAACAAACAAATAATATAAAATAAATGACAGTCATGACAGCATCTTGCTTAGGTGTTTATCTAAACGAATCTTAAAGCTTCGAACTGAACTACGCACTGCCTTTGCAGGAAATTTGTTCCATTTATTAACTACACAGTTGGCGAAGTTGTTTCTACCCACTTCCAAATTAAATCTATTCCCTGACCATTATTTCTTGTCGGATTCTCATTCTGTATGAAAATTTTGTCACTTTTGATGTTGTCAGTTTCCGTTAGAATATCAAAGACCTGTATTGAGTCACCTCTGAGTCTACGCTTCTTTAGGGAAAACAGATTCATATATATATTAGTCGATTTTCGTATGATTTATTTCTGATATTAGGAATCAGTTTTGTGGCTTGCCGTTGTCCTTTTTCCAATCTGTCAATGTCTTTAATGAGATTCGGTGACCATACGGAAACAGCATATTCCAAATGTGGACGAAGTAAAAATTTATATAACTTGTTAATGAGAGATGGACTTTTGATGTCAAAAGATCGCGCCATCATTCCTAGAATCTCCCGTCCATTCTCCTGGCCCTTCTTCGGGCCTTCCTCCTGGCCCTTCTTCGGGCCTTCCTCCTGGCCCTTCTTCGGGCCTTCCTACTGGGCCTTCCTCTTGGCCCTTCTTCGGGCCTTTCTCCTGTCCTTTCTCTTGACTTTTTTCCGGTCCCTTCTCCCATCCCTTCTCCGGGACCTTCTCACAGCCCTTCTCGCGGCCCTTTTTGAGGCCCTTCTCCTAGCCCTTCTACTGGACCTTCTCCAGGCCCTTCTCCGGCTTTTCTTACGGCCCTTCTCATGGATCTTATCCCGTCCCTTCTCCCCGCCCTTCTCCAATTCCTTTACTCGGCCCTTTTCCCGAACCTTCGGTCCTTCTCCTGGCCCTTCTCACACCCCTTTCCCAGCTCATCTCATGTAGTGTACTTCTGTGAAGTGCTGGAACACTGACACTAGACTTGTGTGGAATTACAGCCGACGTCGCAACGTTGAGAAGGCTCTTCTAATGTAGGCGGTCTAGCAGTCAGCAGGTCAGGTGGCCGCAGCGGTTCGCTAGGCAGGGCGGTCAGCGGCGGCAACTCAGCAGCCGTGGAGGTCAGCGGCGACCGCCAGTACGTGGGTCAGCATTTGTGGTAGCTGGCACTGAACTACCGTAAAGGATGAAACGCACGAGAGGCTGTTTAGCCGCTCAACCGCTGCGGCTGTTCAGCCGTTTTTATAGAACACACTACTTTTAATGGAATTGCGCGCATTAGCGGTTAAGCAACTAATGCGCGCAATTCCATTGAAAATAGTGTATTCTATAAAAACGGCTAAACAACCGCAGCGGTTGAGCGGCTAAACAGCCGCAGCGGTTGAGCGGCTAAACAGCCTCTCGTGCGTCCGTAGCCTTAGTGTAAGGAAAGAATGAAATGGAAGGAAGTTAGAGTTATGATAGATGTGGGGCAGACCCACTTGCTTGGGTATTTTTATAGTCTTATGGATTATATTTGTAACAAAAATTGCAAATTTATACCTATGTGAGATTACTCACCGGTGAACATATTCTCAGAGTAAGAATGGCATGCCAAGCATATTACATATTACACAAAGACAAGGGGTGACTATAGGCTACATATTCAATTCTTCCTTTCGGCTTAGGCTAGGATTGAGAAAAATAGAAATAAAATATGCAGAGTAGGTAAATAGGTTTGAGATGATTAAACAGTGATTCTCTTTTGTTCTTATCCTTCGTGTGATTGTGTCTTGTAGAAAGTCGGAAATTTTTCTGCTCTTTGACTTTAAGGCTACGGACGCACGAGAGGCTGTTTAGCCGCTCAACCGCTGCGGCTGTTTAGCCGTTTTTATAGAACACACTACTTTTAATGGAATTGCGCGCATTAGTTACTTAACCGCTAATGCGCGCAATTCCATTAAAAGTAGTGTGTTTTATAAAAACGGCTAAACAGCCGCAGCGGTTGAGCGGCTAAACAGCCTCTCGCGCGTTTCATCCTTAACAATCATAAGTTTTTGAGTTATCCATGGTCAACATCGTAGGTCCTATTCACACTCACGATATGTGATCAGCAATATTCTATGGTTTCCTATAGGGAAAAGGTGTTCCTTCTTATTCTTTCCTTTACATAAGACTTCAAAACTCTTAACCCCGTTAGGCTACGGACGCACGAGAGGCTGTTTAGCCGCTCAACCGCTGCGGCTGTTTAGCCGTTTTTATAGAACACACTACTTTTAATGGAATTGCGCGCATTAGCTAATGCGCGCAATTCCATTAAAATTAGTGTGTTCTATAAAAACGGTTAAACAGCCGCAGCGGTTGAGCGGCTAAACAGCCTCTCGTGCGTCCGTAGCCTTAACCTAAATCTAAAACTCAGATGGATAATAATGTCTGCCGTCTGTCTGTAAGAATTCATTGTCACCAAGTCAAAGGGGTCAATTGATGGAATCGTTAGGCATAATCCATAACAACACAGTAATGATTCACTTAAAAAGAAGAAAAAAAAAAAATTCTTGTGTATTCCGACATTACCAAATGCTACCACATACGTTCGATTACGTGATCTTACGAAAGAGCCTTTTATCATCCTAAAAACCACCTCATTTCTCATGAGCTGAAACACGTATGACACACGTTCGAAACATCCTGTATTCGGCGACAATCCCCCTCTTTGAATAAACAACAAAGCCTCCGTCCCGTGGCAAGACAGCAATGCAGAGAAGATGAAACAATAAAAGCTGTTGGGTCCGCCCCCACTGGTCCGAACACAAAGCCTGTTGACTGCAGGCAGACGCGCGCGCCACCCCCAGGCAACGCATCCACCTGCCGCCGCGAACAGCCGTCGGGTCCACCTGCGTCTCGCTCGGGTCAAATGGCACAGATAACAAAAGTCGCTATCAATGACTTGCTGTGGCAATAAAACATCAAACACGGTGCATTTACCCGTACACGTGATGCAGTCTGCATGAGGATGATTGATGGGTAGATACGGACTTTGTTATATTGTACTGTTTGTAAATCGTGAACTTCTATAAAGCAGATTTTCTTTTCCTTACTGGAGACAAATTCAAAAATATTCTCTCGGAGACACACACAAATACGCAAACACGCGCGCGCGCACACACACATACACACACACACACACACACACACACACACACACACACACACACACACACACGACGGGTCACAAAGGGCATAGCTCTCTTCCCGTATAATACAACTAGGTAAATACACACACACACATACGGCGCGGTGGTAGCATTCGCGGTCTCCACTACGGCGGTCCGGGTTCGAATCCCGCCCAGGGCTGAAATAATTTCAGTATCGCTGCGCTGCGAGACGTTACTCCAACTCTCGTGGGCGGGGAGTTGGGTGTGTGCGTGTAAGGTCACAGCATTACCCATAAGTTGGTCATATATGAGCTCTGAGCTCTCTTCCAGGAGGGAAATAGCTGTTAATCACGTGCCCATCACGTGATCCAAGCCCGTGGTGAATCACATACACACACACACATTACACGACTCGATCTAGAAGCTCTCGCATTTTTTCATTGTAGAAAACAGACTAAAATGAAAAAAATGCAGGAGCTTTTAGATGACAGAAACACGTAGAAGAATGTAGAAATAGTTTACGCCAGTTGGAAAGCTGAGAAATTGAAGAAAGAGGCAAGGAAGATTTTACCCAGGTCAGCTACGGGAGGGAAAAAAAAATACTAGGTCTACTCGAGGAAGCCCCAAGAATCACCAACAGTGAGAGGGATTCCCAGAGTGCACGAGCCAAGAATCCCAATGAGATCCATTACCTCAGGAATAGGAAGCCCAACCTCCTCATCGACTCGCAAATATCTAACCACTTAGACTTAAACAACAAGATGGCCAGTTATGATGTAGAAGCTCTTTTCACCAACGTGAAGATTGAAGGGGCAATTGAAGCAACAACGAAGGTGTTAAAAACCAAGTGACAGCGATTTACCGGTTAAAAAAGCAGACTTTGTTCAATTAATTTCATTATGTATAAACTTCAACTGCTTCACCTTCAACAACCAAGAATACATACAACTCCAGGGCTTAGTTATGGGATCTCCTCTCAGTGCCATTATGGCAAACCTTTACATGGAAACATTTGAAGTGTGTGTATATATATATATATTTATATATATATATATATATATATATATATATATATGTATATATAAATATTTATACATATACATATACATATATATATATATAAATATATATATATATATATATGTGTGTGTGTGTGTGTGTGTGTGTGTGTGTGTGTGTGTGTGTGTGTGTGTGTGTGTGTGTGTGTGTGTGTGTGTGTGTGTGCGCTTGTGTGTGTGCACATAATATGGCCAATACCTCTTAATCATTATTTACTTGACACGAGACACAACTGGATGGTCACGTTTTCACTTATCGCCGAACAAACGCAAAGCCGCTCCGCGTAGACTAGTGGATGCGCATTCAGTCCTGTGTGGGGCTTCCTGATCCAAGCCAAATTAGGCCAAGCAGCCACACCAATACAAAGGCACCCGTGTGATGCAAGCCCATCGAAAACTAAGACAGAGGAGCGTTTGCGCGGACCGTCCTACATCAACCCCAAGCTTTTGTCTCTTACTGCCCTCTCTCTTTCTCTCTCTCTCTCTCACCCCCTCACTCTCTTTCCGTCTCTCTCTCTCTCTCTCCCTCTCTCTTTCTCTCTCTCTCTCTCACCCCCTCACTCTCTTTCCGTCTCTCTCTCTCTCTCTCTCTCCCTCTCTTTCACACACACACACACACACACACACACACACACACACACACACACACACACACAGAACTCGTGGCGCAGTTGGTAGAGTTCCCGGCTACCACTACGGAGGTCCGGGTCGAATCCCGCCCAGGGCTGAAATAATTTCAGTATCACTGCGCTGCGGGGTGTTATTCCAACTCTCGTGGGCGGGGAGTTGGGCGTGTGTGCGTGCAAGGTCACAGCATTACCCATAGATCGGTCATATACGAGCTCTGAGCTCTCTTTCGGGAGGGAAATAGCTGTCGATCATGAGTCCCACACGTGATCCAAAGACCATGGAGAATCGTACACGCGAGCCCAACACGTGATCCAAAGACCATGGTGAACACACACACACACACACACACACACACACACACACACACACACACACACACACACACACACACTGAATGATTTCTGGCCAAATTGTGACATAGTTACGACAACAGTATTTTTACGAGTTCTTCGTGGCTTTACGCTGTATAACTTCAGCAACATTCATATCCACAAAGCCGCGTGGTCTCGACCATGTGACAACAAGCGTGGTCGTTAAAGTGTTGGAACGCGTGAATCCTTTCCTTACGCATGTTAGGTGTTTTCTTCTCGTAAACACTAGATAATCTAATCTAGTTTAGAGCATCCCATTATTTGTGAAGGGGTCAACAAATATTTCGATTAACTCTTTTTCCTACCATACCGTATTTTTAAGGATCTTGCTGTGGCTGATATTAGACGAATGTTTTCGAATCGGAGGGCGTGTTGACGAAATGTGAAGACTAACATCATGACGACGGGACTATTCGGCCATGAATGTGGCCCTTACCACTTAGGGACACTTGCTTGGCAATGCTTAAGACGCACAAGATTCTGTCACTGATCTAAATAACAGGCTATCTAAACCCAGCCGGTTTGTCCAATTCTTTTCTCTTCACAAAGTGAATCAATGGCATGGAAGAATGCGCTTCGTATATATCATTATTATTATTAATATTATTATTATTATTATTACTATTACTATTATTTTTACTATCATTATTATTATCATTATTATTATTATTATTATTATTATTATCAATGATGATAATAATAATAATAATAATAATAATAATAACATTAGTAGTAGTAGTAGTAAAAAAAAAGTACTTCCACCACACAGTTCCACGAGGATGGAGGTTGTGTCTTAAAAAAAAAAAGTAGTAGTAGTAGTAGTAGTAGTAGTAGCAGGTTTCATTAAAGTAAAAAACACAAAATATAAAAGGGTAGTCGACTACAGTCATTGTCGAGATAGGGGCCAATGAACTTTGTGGGAAGCAGATCCTGACTACTTTCACCACACAGTTCCACGAGGATGGAGGTCGTTTAAAATATAAAAAAGTAGTAGTAGTAGTAGTAGTAGTAGTAGTAGTAGTAGTAGCAGTAGTAGTACTAGTAGTAGTAGCAGTAGTAGAATTATTATTATTGATATTGTTATTATCACTATTGTTATTACCATTATATAATTATTATTACAACTTCTATTATCAATGTTCTTTTTAGCTGTTTCTTTGTTATCCTATTCAAATCCATTGCCTCAGCTTGGGAGCAATAGATGCGTAACCCCACGAGTATAGTCTATCGTCTTTCGTTTTATTCTGGCTGGCGCCATGCTACTTCATCTCTTGGGCAGAACCAACCCCCCACCCCCCCATCCCGGAAATAATAAGATCGGATATCAATTTTCCTTTTCAATTTCCGTTGAAATTGAATGTGTATGTTTATGCTCTGCCTTTTGTGTTTACATCAAGAAGCTATAAAACTTCCATTCTCCAGACACCAGAACAGAGAAGTTTACTTACCAAGACAAGGCATTCTTGTCCGAGTTGCTACTTCAACTCTCCCCTTCTCTGACCAAGATTCGTAAACCTTAACTACAACGGATCCAGACAAGTATCATTCCTCAAATGGAAGACCATTGGAACAAAACTATATATGTATACCTGTGTATGTATGTATGTATGTACGTATGTATGTATGTACGTATGTATGTATGTATGTATGTATGTATGTATGTATGTATATATGTATGTATGCATGTATGTATGTATGTATGTATCCTCTGCGCGACTGTCAATGAGATTGTCTGATTGATCATCAACTTCTCTAGTGGTACATATAGACAATTTTGGCCACTTTCCTGACTGGGAAAATACAAAGGTACTCCAGAAAGGGCTAAAAAACAAGAAAGAAAAATAATCGAACCAGCGTACATCACTTCAGAACCTTGCAATACTCATACTCAAAGTTGACTAGCGACATTGTTCGAGGTGAAGCGGAGCGAAGCAAGGACGGAGATCGGGGAGGAACGGGGTAAGGAATGTGAAGTATATAAGCTGTAAATATTTTCTTAGTGTATACTCTGAGGAAGCCCTTTAAGGACGAAACGTTATTAATAAAACTCCGGTTTTTTTTTTTTTTTTTTTTCGTTTACCTCATCACCCTTTCCACTCATATATACACACACACATATATATATATATATACATCACGTAAAGGAAGGAAGCATATCTTCTCTGATGCAAGTAGAATTGATTACGACAGCATTTTGACAATGATTCAACGTTCTTAATATTTTCAATTATACTGAGTAGGATTTTTCCCGCTGGAAGATGAGCACAAACAAGATTTCTATAGTACCCCATTTATTAAATGGAGTTAAACCTTTTCATTTTGTTATTTACATGCTTATCTACTTGTCAAAATTGTACCAATATTTTTGTTTGACATTACAGAATTATGTCAATCCTAAAGATTTCTCTTTGAAGACGAAAGCTTGATTTAATAAACGGAATGCTGTGGAAATCTTGCTCGTGCTCACCTTCCAGCAAGAGAAATCCTGATCGGAAAAAATGAAAAATTAAGAAGTTGAATCATTGTCATAATGTTGTTGTATTTGATTATAATGGCATATATATATATACATATATATATATATATATATATATATATATATATATATATATATATATATATACATATATATATTGTATCCATATACATATACATATACATGTATTTATATATATGTATGTATATATATATATATATATGCATATACAGTATATACATATATATATATCCAGGCCTGGAGGTAACATCCCGGTTATGACGTAGTTGTCCTGAGACGTACGTGGAATCAAAGTATTCCACGATGGCCGTGGGCTCATCAGGCATGGCCGAACGAAGGTGCGCCGTGCCTAACTTGACCTCCTCCGGAGACAGGAGGTTCGAGAGCCTCCACCTGTCCACAGAAGAGGCAGAACTCACCGTCGGACTCACAGAAGTTCTTCAGACCCAGGCCCCGTAACTGCCTCCAAATGGATTGGCTGAGATGATAAAAACAGAAACGGACCTAGATCTCCTCTCCGAAGATCGCGCAGGGCTCTCGAAGTCGCGCAGGGCTCTCAAAGTCGATAATGACTGTGCTAGGATCACAGCCACTCTCCTCTAAGACCCTCAAGAACTGCTCATAGGTGGTCTGTGTCTTGCGTTGCAGCTAGGCGTAGACCAGGGGGACGTCGACTCCTTCGACTCGGCCCTGGATAACGAAGAGCTGGTGGAAGAGTCTTGGAGCCGCGGAGAAAGTGTCCTCCATATGCATCAGTCGTCGTCGCAGGCTGCTACTTGCTCCAGATGAGTGGGGGAGGTAAAGATGACGATCCGCTCAACTGCCACTGGCCCGTTGTCGAAGTGGAGGTGGGAGTTGTATAGACACGGTAAAGGAAACATGGACTGGAGGTGAAGCTTTTATTCCTGACGTCTCGTCTATCGACTTTCCTTTGAGAAAGTCGATAGACGAAATGTCAGGAATAAAAGCTTCACCTCCAGTCCATGTTTCCTTTACCGTGTCTATACAACTTGTTCACATGGATTTTCATCTGGGGGTGGGAGGTTCAGTGACTGGCGAT
>NC_134806.1:49561009-49568509 GCF_046742065.1 Oratosquilla oratoria
ACCTTTGTGTATGAAATAAATTTAATTGTAAACCCACTTGTGGATGCCTCACGGTTTGAGGTAGTAGACGGGGTGATGGAGCGGGGAGTTCTGCTTGAAGACGGGAACAGGTGAGGTTGTTTGTTAATAGTTGCGCGGAAGTGGTATGCGATAAACTTATTGGTACGGTACAGTAACCATGTAAGCATATCGAGTAGGTTTACTGTAAGCTGTTTTACTGTTTCTCCAAATGTATTCAATAATTAGTTATTGAAATTGTTTGTCTTAAGTTTAAGTTATAATTCCTCACTAGCAAGGATGAAGCCGTTTGGCATAGAACAATTCATTAAGGAGCTTGGGCTTGTTCTTTTTTAAGACTGAGATGTACTGAAGGATGACTGGGCGGCTTTAGCTACAATTACAAAGGATTCCAAAGGATTACAAAGGCGGAGCATGCCGACAGGAGAACTTTTGATCCATATCTAGGTCGGATGTGAAGAAAAAAAAAAAAATGAAATAATGAATAAAAACTATAATAATGTAAATAACAAATAAAATACATAAATAAATGTATAGGTATAGTTGAATAATAAACAAACAGGTAAATAGTAAATAATAATAAATTGACATATAACTAATAATAAATGAAAATCAGACAGACAAATGATAACAAAACAAAAACAAATAATATAAGATAAATTATAATCATTACAGCATCTTGCTTAGGTGTTTATCTAAATGATTCTTAAAGCTTCGAACTGAACTACATTGCACTACCTGTGCAGGAAGTTTATTCCATTCATTAACTACACGGTTGGCAAAGTTGTTTCTACCTACTTACAAATTGGATCTATTTCCGGACAGTTTATGAGGTGTCTAGGAAATCTGACATTGAGGAAGCGGTTATTCAAGCCTTGATTGCAAGATAAATTCCGGAGGAGGTTGCAACATCATTGTGCGATACTGAGCAAAAAGGGGTGACGTTAAGTGATGAGGATAGTTGTATGAGGACGGAGATGGAGTTGGAAGTAGACAAAGAGAAGATAACTCTTGATATGTCTAAGGTTGAGATGGAGATGAAAGGAGAGGATAGAACTTGAAAGGCTTAATGTTGAAAAGGGTGCTCCTGGGTTGTTGGAACCTAAGTTTAATATTTTCAAGGTAATACGCCTTGTCCCCACTTTTGTGGAGAGTGACCCGGAGGAGTTCTTCGAACAATTCGAAGACTTGGCTATCGCTCTTTCCTGACCTCAACAGAGTTGGTGTGTGCTTGTACAGACGGCCTTGGTGGGTAAGGCTCGTTCCTCATATTTGTCTTTATCCTCAGAATCAGAAGGCCAGTATCTAGTAGTGAAGGAGATCGTGCTTGAGGCATACCTGCGCACTCCAGAATTTTATAGACAGAAGTTTGGGAGCTGTTTTAAAGGGAACCACCAGTCATACACCGAGCACAGTCACAGAATGAATAAAGTATTTGATAGATGGCTCTTACCTAGCGGAATTAAAACTCTCGAGGGATTAAAAAAAAAAAAAAAAAAAAAAAAAAAAAAAACCAGTGGAACAGGGGTATCCCAACCGATATCCGAACCTATTTGCTCGAGAAAGAGATAAATAATCTTGATCGTGCTGCCACATTGACGGAAAATTATTCATTAACGCATAAGTCTTGTAAACCTTCTCCCTCTCCAGCCATTACTCAACCTCAAGGGGGTAAAACACATACAGGTAAAGATACCTGCAACCGAGGTAAGGTAAAAGTATTTCAGATCAATCACGATTTTTTTTTTCTGTAGAAGACTTGATCATGTGAGGGCAAAGTGTCCTGTGCTGTTGGCAAAGGAAAAATCTGTTGCTAATGTAAGGTTGATTCCAGCTGATATAAAGGCGAAAGGAGATGCAGATGTGGGAAAAGAAAGTCATCTGTTTGAATTGTTTCAGTTCCCTGGTACAGTGTCAGTCGAGGAGGATGGACCTGCTGTCTCTGTGACTGTGTTGCGAGGCACTGCTGCTTCACTCAGTATGGTGTTACAAAGTGCAATACCTGATGTGCATAAGGCTTTGACAGGTGAGCATGTGTTAGTAAAGGGTGTTGGGGGGACTGTGGCTGTTCCTCTGTGTAAGATATCCCTCAAGACCGATCTGTTGTCTCGGCCTATGTTGATTGGAGTAAGGGAGACTTTAACGGTTGAGGGAGTAAGTTTTTTGCTAGGAAATGATATAGCGGGAGAGCTAATTGTGCCTGACCCAGTTATGTGTAGGACTCCGCTAGATTGGGATTCTGTTGAGGGTTTGGTGAGCAAGTATGGTGATATTTTTCCATCATGTGTGGTCACTCGCGGCCAGGCGAGGATGAGAACCTGTGAAGAAGCTGCTGATATGGGAATTAGTCGTTTGTTTAGTGTTGAATCTAGTATGGGTCATGCTGTTAAGCCGGGTGGGCTGGCTGATTGGGATGTACTTTCCCCTAGTCCTGGGGCTGTGCCGTGCACCTCGGGTGAGAAGGTGAGTGAATTGCAGAATACTGTAAGTGAACGTGTGAATTTAAGTGTTCTTTCCATGACTCGTAGTAATCTAAAATAGGAAGGTACAGTGATGGTGGACTGCCAGGCGAGGTTGTTTAATGCTTGTCTAAAGGAGGATAGTGCCGAAGGACTGGAGGTGTGCCTGTATAGTTCCACTTTACAAGGGAAATGGGGACAAGTGTGGGTGTAGTAGTTTCAGAAGGATCAGTTTGTTGAGTGTAGTTGAGAAGGCACATGGGAGAGTTTTAATTGAGATGATTAGGAGAGGAACAGAAGGAGTAATTGGTGAGGAGCAGTGTGGGTATAGGAGAGGTAGGGGTTGCGTGGATCAGGTTTTTGTGGTAAGGCAGATATGTGAGAAAGCTTTAGGAAGAGGTAAGGATGTTTTTTGGGTTTTTATGGATTTGGAAAAGGCTTATGACAGGGTAGACAGGAAGGCACCTGTTGTGTATGGATGATGATGTGATGCATGAAATGGAGTGGGTGGGGGATAGGGGGGTAAGGGAGTATGTGTGAAAAATATTTTGACGCAGCCCGAAGGGATTTCTCCCCGTCTTCTCTTTTTTCTGCATGAGGGGACGGAGAGGATGGGTCGCCGATTAAATTAAGCAGCCTTGCTGTGGATATGCTGTGTCTTGCGAAAATAGTTCTGACACAGGGCAATGGGCGAGATGCAGGGATGATCCATCATCCAGGAGGAGCCAAGATACCAGGGAGGGAGAGGAGGGGGGGTGAATGGGAGTGGAATATGTGGGGATGGAAGGGGTGGGAGTGGATTTTATGCCTTTTTTTGGCTACCTGCCTTGTAGGGGGGAAAAGATTTTGCTATATGTATGTATGTATGTATGTATGTATATATATATATATATATATATATATATATATATATATACATATATTTATGTATATGCATATACTGTGTATATATATATATATATATATATATATATATATATGTGTGTGTGTGTGTGTGTGTGTGTGTGTGTGTGTGTGTGTGTGTGTGTGTGTGTGTGTGTGTGTGTGTGTGTGTGTGTGTGTGTGTGTGTGTGTATCTGTAATTTCTGACGTTACCTGATCCTGGAGGTGGCTAGTCATGAATGTCTTTGCTGAAGCTCTGGAATCTAATTAAGATAGTATGTTTTTTTCTGTCGTCATGTGAGGACAACAACAGATCTTCATCTAGGTTATTGCCCTTACACGCTGTCTTCTTTGTCCGTTGGGGGTAACACCTTCCCATTCTTTGTAGTACTTTGTCTTTGAATCTGTTTTATTGAACTCATTGACACACCCTCGGTAGCAAAGGAAACCTCTGCGAAAGGCCTGGATAATCTCTAACTTCTTAGGCAGCTCTACTGAACATGGAGGAAGACATAGCACTAACAAACGCTATTATGTATCAACCTGTCTTGTTCAATCCCCCCCCCCATTCTCCTTCTCCTCCTCTTCCTTCCCCTCCTTCTCCTCTCCTCCTCCTACTCTTCCTTCCCCCCCTTCTCCTTCTCCTCTCCTCCTCCTCCTCTTCCTTCACCCCCTTCTTCTTTTCTCTCCCCGTTCCCTCCTTTCCCCTTATTTAATCTCAAGCATTTGTATCTCAACTTGTACTTGAAAAAGCTGTAATAAGCGAAACGTCGTACAAATAAAGGCTCCGTCCTCATATGGTGTTTAATTCGTCTGTCTTGCTTTAGTCCACTCTTCTCTGAAGGCAATTAGATTCGCAACCCGTACCAGCGAGAGAGATCGCTCATCTCGATTGCAATCCGTCATTCGCTCGGCCCCCTACACGACACGGAGCCGCACATATACAATATGCTCATTCTACTTTCAGGCAGCACAAACAACTTTGAATAAATAGATACACTCGTAAATACAGACACGAGAACACAATGGTCTTGCGGTTGCGTGAGCACGATTGGAAGAAGGTAAATAAATACTTAAGGTTTCTTTGTAAGGTAGCCAGGTAAAAACACAAACAATTGCGGGGTTGGGTGCGCACACCGTCACAAAAGCTACTCACAAAGCCAGCCTGCTCCTTTCAACTTGGTGGAAAGTTATCAGAGAATAAAATTCGCTTATAGTGATAATCATGGCAAAGTGAACAAGAAAGAAAAACAAAAAAGTGAAAATAATAAATAAATAATATGAATAAAATAGGAAAAGATAAAAACCAACAATTCACCAACACGACTGAAAAACACCCTCTCCAGGTTTAAACAAATGAAATGTGTTCTGTACAACTCAACCAGACAGAAACCTTCTTCACCATTGCAATTCCATTCAGCTGCGTGGCAGACTCTTACCTTAAACAGGTTCCCAATCGATCGAGATCCTTTTTGGAACCGAAGTCGACGAGATATATGCACTTCACCACGACATTGATACGGTTATGGGTTTCAAATGTGTGTATACCAACTATGTGTCAAGGAGATGGAAGAACAGGAAGAGGAAAACAGGAGGAAGAGGATTAGGAGAAGAAGATGGAGGAAGAGGAGGAGGCGGAATAGGAGGATATGAAGGAGGAGGGGGAAGAGAAGCTGGAAGGAGGTGAAGAAGAAGAAAGGAAAGTGGAAGAGTAGGAAGAGAACGGAGAGGAGGAGGAGGAAATGGAAGCGAGGAGGAGGAGGAGGAGGAGGAGGAGGAGGAATAGGAAGATATGAAGGAGGAGGGGGAAGAGAAGCGGGAAGGAGGTGAAGAAGAAGAAAGGGAAGTGGCAGAGAAGTAGGAAGAGAACGGAGAAGGTGAGGAGGAAATGGAAGCGAGGAGTACTAGGAGGAAGACGAGGAGGAGAAGGAGAAGGAGGAGGAGGGAGGGGAAAAAGGACGTGGAGGAGGAGGAGGAAAAGGGGGAGAAGGAGGCGGGTTTCTGGGTGAAATACTGAGCCACACTTGGACACGAATAAGACTGAGCTAAGACGACAAGATGAAATAATTGTGGATCTACGGCCTACACGTCTCGTATACTCTGCTACCACTTACACGACCTTTACAGTTTCTACCTGTATTTCCCACACCACCTCTCACAGCAGCGCCAGCAGAATTACTTCCCTTCCTCCTCTTATTCCTTCTCCATCCTTCTTTACTACCCCACCCCCTCTTCCTACTGCTCCTCCATAAGTCTACGTTATCAGCAGCCTTCTATGGACATTTCTTTCGTGATACCTCATCACATGCAGTAATCGGGTTTCTGCCTTCCTTTGGCGAATGGCCAAAGCCATATGGAATGACCACAGAAGACGGGAAGATGAGAGAAGACAGAAAGAAATGCTGCGCAATTAGAACCAAGCAGGTGAAACCTTGCCCTTCCAACTACACATACACCATATAATGTATACGTACGCATACGCAATAGCTCAGTATGAAAAACATATATTTCCTAGAGTGCAAGACCAGATTTTATGTACATTCATGTGTGTGTACATGTACACACACGCGCGCGCGCGTGCGCGGACGCACACACACCATCAACAAATCCCCACAAAGTCAACCATATCAACATGGCCGAGCAGTCAGAACATGATTCCACGTCAGTTGATTCTAGCCCCCTCATTCAAATTCACTCCACTTCATCACACAAGGATGCACCGGCTGCTAGCACAAATTGCACCACCACTCAAACACCTTTCCAGGACTGTAACTCTATTACCTTACTGACAGCTGTGGACTTGCGTTCCATATGTAACAGATGCACTAACTCTTAGAGGAAATCAACAACAAAACAACCCCAGTCTCGGAAGTGTTATCTATATTCAAACATACTCACGTACTGCTTATCAGCCCAAAGACGCTGTTACCTTGCGAGTATACAAAGAAACTTGCCGTGTCAATGGCATTTTCCTGCTTTCAGCTATCAGGTCTACTTGCATTTTAATTACCAATGACACTAACGCACCCCTCCATCTCACAGTTGGTACAAACATTTGTGATTTAGAAGTATGTCCTTCACGCATCAAAGTTATGGATGACATTTCCGACGTGCCCAAAGCACAGGTACCCATTAATGCATCACATTTCAACCCCACAGACTTTCCTGATGCACAAGCAGACTTGCTTGCACTTTGCAACAATTTCAGACATACCATTGCCACTCCAAGTGAACCCCTTGGAGTCACTAATCTTATTCAGGTTCATATACCCCTTCGTGAGAACTCTAACTACGTTACATTCACGCATACAGAATGCCACACTGCAAACCCATGATTATAGATAACCTTATCCAAGACATGATTCCGCAAGACATTATTGAACCATCAATCAGCTAATGGAACTTTCCCCTCTTTGTTGTCCCTAAACATAATGGTTTCTCCCGCCTTGTAGTAGATTTCAGAGAGCCAACGTAGTGTTCACGACCTTGGACCATATGTTGGGATATTTCAAGATCCCCCTTGTCCCAGAGTCTAGGCCTCTGACAGCCATTAGTTTCGTTTCAGCTCCTGTTCATAAGATATGCTCACAGTCCTTGCAGGTCTCATAGGTCATTCAGTGTTTATGTGCCTCGATAATATCGTCATCGCTTCCAAATCCGTTAGGGAACATCTACACACTCTACACACTGTCTTCTAACGTCTTGCGAAAGCAGGCCTCAAACTGAAGCTTAAGAAGTGTCCCTTCCTTCAGAAAGAAATACGATTCTTAGGACATATCCTCATTTCACAAGGAATTTTAACCTCGCAGGACAAGATCAAGGCAGTCATTGATTTTCCAATGCCTCTGTTGAACACATACGTTCATTTCTTGGTCTATCAGGATTTTACAGATGTTACTTTCAAAGTTAACGATGGTATAGCAGGGAACGGAGCAGATGACAAGAAATATACAGAATTTGGCCTTGATGTGATGTGGCGTATCAGATATTCGTATTTGGCATGAAGTCCTTTGATGTGTTTAGTGTGCTTTGTGTACAGTATTTGTGTTGGTTTAATGACGAATGTTGGCCACGTGGTGCAGTGACCCAGAGGTTATGAAGTCGTTGCAATTCGTGTCAGCGATGAACTGGAGAGCGACGT
>NC_134806.1:49576009-49578509 GCF_046742065.1 Oratosquilla oratoria
TGAAAAGGGGAATATGGCCGTTGTATATATGTATTTATGCGTAAGTAACCACTAGGAAAAGTAAAATAACGAAGCAGAGCGCTTTCGTATAATTACATCTTCAGTGGTTACTTACACACGTCCCTAGTGTTTTTAGTGCATATGTATCCATATGTACTGAGAAGAGTAGGTACTGCACTCGTTAGTTTGCTTGTTGGCTTGTTTGTTTGTGTGTAGGGCCTCGTATCAAAGGGATAACTATCTTAGCCCTTTCTCTGTATACAACGAATTATTTTTTCCCTGGTTAGCGTCAATCACCTTCGGATCAGCGTAGGACCTCATACTGAAGAGGTCGATCTCCCTCTGCGACATATAAACAGTTTCATTACATTTCTAATGAAGGGTAATTATATCACGAAGTTACCGTTCACTTACTAGTGCCAGCATGGCCTTCTGAATTCTTTATAGGTATACATACCCATTTTGTGTATGTATGTATGTATGTATGTGGCCGCTTGCATGTGTGTATGCGTGTGTGTGTACGCAACATGCACATATGTAAAAAACATGTGGTACCTCGACTGCTCCAGATCCAGTTTAGAACATAAATTGCCCTCAACTGATTAAAACTAATTTATGCTTGAGACACAGAAGAATAAAGAGTCCGTTAATAAACTGCAGAAAACTAACACTCGTGTAGTATCAGAAACCTTTCAGAATTCCATTCTATACAAGGTCTTCAAATAGGTGATCAGTGTTTCATTTCATAGAATGGATATGGCATGATAATGCCGGAGGAATGGTAGTAGATCAAAAACATACTTGTTAGCACTTAATGGAAGATCCTACAGAAGCAGAGTGTTTATCGGTCGCAACACTCAGACTGCGTATCAAGTCCAGAAGAATCACGAGATGTGATCCATTTGTGTTATAAATGGAGAAAATCAGGGATGGTGCGTGTGCTCAGGAGTGTGCGTTAGTAATATCTAATCGGTTTGAAGTGTATGGTTCTCCTGAGGACCCTGAAGAACCTGACTGCCAAAGAGTGCATTGGAGAGTATACAAGGCCGAGAAGTGTGGTGTGGCGCCGTGGGAGATTAAAGAGTTGGGTCGTGCTGCCAGAATGGCCGGGAAACTGGACCACTACAGAACTAAGAAACGGCGGATTGAGTTCTCATGAGAATGGATAAGAAGAGGTAAGTCAGGGAGATCGATGAGGGGTTGAAGGATAGAGTAGAGGTGGGAGTGAAAGAGGAATGGGATTGTTTGTAGGAGGAAGTGAAAAGGTGTGCACATGTGGAGTGTGGACCACTGATGGTGGAAGGGAATAGGTGGAAGTGCAGTGAACGGAAGGATGGGGAAGTAAAGATGGTGGTTGTAGATAAAAAGTGAGCATTTAGGGATTGGTTGCGATGTAGGATTCGGGAAATATATGAGAGTTACAAAGAAAAAAGAAAAGCAAAACATGATATAAAGGAGGGCAGATGAAAGATGGGGTAGGAATATGGAAGAAAAATTGTGAAAATAAGAAAATGGTGGTTCGGGTGGAAGATAGAATGTGGAGGTGAGTCAAGCAAAGAGGAAAAGATAGAAAGTGTTGATGGATAGATGTTAACCCAAGATTGGTATCACTGGTCTAGGTGGACTGGTGCTTATCCTACGATTTTAATTTCCCGCCATGAAATTCCCAGAATCCTTCCTTAGTATAGTTTTCTACATTCATAAAAAAAAAAACTCATTAATTGCTGTGACAGCATGGAGACTGATCTATTTTTTTCAGTTTTGTACTCATTCAGGCCAATGAAATTAATATTAATATATCTTTTTTTTACTTTTTCTCAGCCGGTCCAATTGGACCGGTGATACAACCTATGTGCCGCTAAAACAGTGATACCAATCTAGGGTTAATCGATGTGGAGTCGGTAAGGGAATGATGGGTGGAAGAGCTGTTCAATGTGGAGGATAGGGAGGGAATGATTGTGGAAGTGGCAGGTTCTAAGAACATTATGGTGATGGGAGAGGAAAATCGAGGAGATATAAGAAAAGATGAGGTACAAGGAGTTTTGAAAAAAAAATGAGAGCTGTTAAATCACACACACACACACACACACACACACACACACACACACACACACACACACACACACACACACACACATACACACAGACTGACACACGCACACTCACTCACTCACACACACACACACACACACACACACACACACACACACACACACACACACACACACACACACACACACACACTCACACGACTCGGTGGCGCAGTTGGTAGAGCGCTGTGTGGGAAGTACGGTGGTGCTCGCAGTACCCAGTTCGAATCCTGCCCAGGGCCGAAATTATTTCGGTATCGCTGTGCTTCGGGTCGTTACTCTGACTCTCGTGGGCGGGGAGTTGGGTGTGTGTGTGTATGTGAAAGGTCATAGCATTACCCATAGATCGGTCATACGAGCTCTGAGCTCTCTTCCGGGAGGGAAATAGCTGTCGATCACGAGTCCAACAC
>NC_134806.1:49581009-49598509 GCF_046742065.1 Oratosquilla oratoria
CATACATAGATGGACATACAAACAAACAAATTGACAGAAAGATAAATAGATAAAATCATAAAGACTTTGAGATAAGAAAAGATAGAGAGAAAGAGAGGGGTATATACACACACACATACACACATGCATACACACACACACACACACACACACACACACACACACACACACACACACACACACACACACACTGGAACTTATAATTGGTCATGTTATCTTTTCTCAAAAACATATTCACTCCTTAAAGACAAGACGTATCATTTGAAAAGCTGCATTGCCTTTCTTAGGGTCCTGGAGTTTTGTGTTTCTTAAGACAATAGTGGTCCTCTCCAGTCTCAGAATCGCCTTGGAATAGAAACGCTGGTCTTCAGGCACCCCCATGATTGGATGGGATTTATTGGATCTATTCATTTATTCATTCATTTATTTATCTATTTATCTGTCGACCTGCTAACCGGCAATTTCTTGACGTCCTATAGTTTGGCCAGCCGGCTATTCTTTTGCTTCTTGTGTTCCGGTCACCCGGCAATTATCTTGCGTTCTCTGAGACGGCTAGCCGGCGATTGCGCTTCGCTTTATTGTTTTTTGTCTGCCAGCCGGCGATTTGGTAACTCTTTCGCCAGCCAGCAGACAGTTGCGTTAGCCTTATCTTCCGGCTAGCCGTTCCTCGCGCTCCTTGGGTAACGCCGACCAATCCGGAACTTCTGATTCACTTTATAAGCCGGCTGGCCAGATATTGTTTCCATCTCTTTGCCGGTTAGCAGATCGTTCCCTTTCCTCCTCCGTTTCGTGGCCAGCCGGTAATTAATCATCCCATTATTACAACGTCCCTTCCTGTATGCCGGCTGTTCCGTGTTTCGATTGTTACTATTTCGTTATTTGTTCCTGCCAACCGGCAATCCGTCTCTTTGTTTCATCGTCTCTTCCGCTTCGCCGGCCGGCCGTTTCTTTCCTTTGTTTCGACCTTTGTCTCTCGTGTCCTCGCCAACCGGTTATTCCTCCCGTTTACGTACATTTCTGAACTCCCTCCTACGGTGCCGGCTGTCGACTGGTTCCGAGTTCTCCACAAGAACTTTTCTTTCTTCCTGCAGGCTGGCTGTTCCTTCCCGTTGGTCCTTCTCTCTTCGCCAGCCGGTCTGTGCTTGGGTCCTTCCTCTTGTATTCCTCCTCGCTGTGTGTTAAAATTCCCCCCCGAGCTCCGGGTGGCCTGGGTTCCTCGGTTCGCTTGTCCGTCGTATCGAGGAGGTGATTCGAGATTGACCCTCGGAACGCCTCGCTCGACCTGGACCGGTCACAGTGTGTGTGTGTGTGTGTGTGTGTGTGTGTGTGTGTGTGTGTGTGTGTGTGTGTGTGTGTGTGTGTGTGTGTTCACTTGGTCTTTGGATCACGTGTTGGACTCGTGATCGACAGCTATTTCCCTCCTGGAAGAGAACTCAGAGCTCGTAGGTCCGATCTATGGGTAATGCTATGACCTTGCACACACACACACACACCCAACTCCCCGCCCACGAGAGTCAGAGTAACGACCCGAAGCGCATCGGTACCGAAATAATTTCGGCCCTGGGCAGGATTCGAACCCAGAACTGCGGGCCACTATTGTGGCAGTTCAGTGCTCTACCAACTGCGCCACCGAAGTGTGTGTGTGTGTGTGTTTGTGTGTATGTGTGTGTGTGTGTGTGTGTATGTGTGTTTGTGTGTGTGTGTGTGTGTGTGTGTGTGTGAATATATATATATATATACAGAGAGAGAGAGAGAGAGAGAGAGAGAGAGAGAGAGAGAGAGAGAGAGAGAGAGAGAGAGAGAGAGAGAGAGAGAGAGTTTCCTTGGCAATAACCTACGCTTCTATTCTTGGGGGACAATATTGCATCGAAGAGTTGGGCTCATGTTAAAGGTGAGATTTACGGAAGGTAGTGGAACGAAGAAATATTAAGAAATAATAGTAAAAGGCAGAATGCGAGGAGAGAAAAAAGATGTTTCAGTTAGTATTTCGTTGGTGTGTGTGTGTGTGTGTGTGTGTGTGTGTGTGTGTGTGTGTGTGTGTGTGTGTGTGTGTGTGTGTGTGTGTGTGTGTGTGTGTGAGTGTGTGTGTGTGTGTGTGTGTGAGTGTGTGTGTGTGTGTGTGTATGAGTGTGTGTGTGTGAGTGTGTGTGTGTGTGTGTGTGTGAGAGAGAGAGAGAGAGAGAGAGAGAGAGAGAGAGAGAGAGAGAGATAGATAGATAGATAGAGAGAGATGGATAGATAGATAGATAGATAGATAGATAGAGAGAGATGGGGAAAGAGGAGGGAGAATACAAAAAAAAAAAAAAGTACAGAAGGTAAGAAGGGAAATGCTGAAGGTTCCATGGCAAAAGAGGCCCAGATGTCAGGAGGAAGCTGTCCAAGAGGCCGAGCATGCTCCAGCCTTTCAGTGAAAGTGGCCGGAGGAGAGGAGAGAACGCACCCCACCGGGAGGAACAACGCCGTGGCCAGGGCATATACGGAGGGAAGGGAGCAAGAAGATGAAGAAGATAAGAACTTTAACGGTGATGAGGAGGAAAAAGATGAAGGTGAGGAAATAGAAAAAGAAATAAAAGAATGGAAGGAGTGGGGGATGAGTAAGGAAGAAAACGAGGAGGAGCAGGAAGATGAGGTGAAGGAAAATGAAGAGAAAGGGGAAGAGGATGATGTAGAGGAGAAAGAGGAGAGGGAGGAGGGGGAGGAGGAAGAGAAGGAGGGGAGGAAGAGGAATTAAGGAGAAGAAAGTAGAGGGAAAGGGGGAAGAAAGAAAAAGAGGAGGAGGAGGAGGAGGAGTAGGAAGAAGAGGAGATGCAGATGAAGATGGGGAAGAGAAAGAAGAGGAAAAATGAAGGAAAAGGAAAAAGGAGGACAAAGAAATAAAGAACGAAAAAGATGAAACACGAAGGAAAAAAGACGAAAAAGTAAATAAAGAATTAGTGAGATATCGATTCTCGTGTCACAAAATGTGGAGATATCTAACAGAAACAAAGGGTTAAACGCTCAATTTCAGGACGAGCACCAAAGACATTTTAGAGCATTGTAGCGCTACGAGGGGAAAGAATCATCGGGTGGGTGTCCTTTTGTATTCCTCGGGGATACGGTGGGCTCTCTCATAAAAAATCATATGGGAGTTCTCTGTTTGACTTTCCATTTCTTAACTTCACCTTTGACTTTGGCTCCACCCTTCAGAGACGATGCGTGGGTGCACGTCCCCTTCAGAGCAAACAAATAATTCGTGACTCGGATTCACCGCGCAGAAAGGTTGAATCTTTGAATAACAAACGTTTTCGTAGAACTCTACGAACATATATGAGCGACTGTGTTGCCTATTTCAACCTACAAATATCGGTTAACCACTTCTCTGGTTTTGGCCTGTATATTGACGCAAAATGGATTTCATAGTTTATTTGATAATCACACATTTTACAAGACAAACAAACGAATAGATAGGAAATAGATATATAAACGGATGATAAAGAAAAATATAAATAATTTGATTGATAAATAAATATATAAACAAGTCAATCATTCAATCATCAAATAAATGAACAAATGAGGATCGATTAACCCCGTCAGCAGCTGGTGAGACTTTCCTGTTATTCTGACTGCCATCGAGCTCTTCAAAGGATTACAAAGGATTACAAAGGCGGAGCATGCCGACAGGAGACCTTTTGGTCCATATCTAGGTCGGATGCGAAAAAAAATCATAATAATAAATGAATAAATAAAAACTATAATAATGTAAATAACAAATAAAATACATAAATAAATGCATAGGTATAGTTGAATAATAAACAAACAGGTAAATAGTAAATAATAATAAATTGACATATAACTTCGTAACAGCTCTGCCAAAATATCTATTCATATCTGTGACATCACCTCCGTAGCAAAAGGGTTAATGGGCAAGTATTGTCCTCTAAAGAGAAAATAACTTAGGCATAATCACTTTGAATATTCATGGCTAGGGATCACATATTACTACAAATGGCCTCATGATGCTGAATATTTTCCAGTTCCTTAGTACCATCCACTGTTGATGGATTCTGAATACATATATATGGGGAAAATAATTTTCGACATAGGAATGATATTAAGAGGTAAGAGATTAACGAACATCCATACCTAGAGCAAACGCTCCCCATTGTAAACATGACCGTAGTCTGTAGTCGGGAGGCCAAACGCAAAGTATGGGATCCAATATATCTAACGTTTCGCCCAGCAGGGCTTCTTCAGAAATAACACAGTGGAGAAACATCTGACTCCTTATATAGCCCGAGCTTGCTGGGCGAAACGTTAAATATATTGGATTCCATACCCTGCGTTTGGTCTCTCGACTACAGTGATGTTGCGGTCGTTGCTGCTTTTACTCATGATCGTAGTCATCACTGGAGAATAAGAATACATACATACATATATCAAGGCTTTTTCCCCCTTACCATGGGGGTAGCCAAAAAGGACAAGGCACAAAAACATTCCCACCCATTTCATCCCCGAATAAGAGTTGTTTATTACCTTGGGATGTTGGGACAAATTGGCGGGGAGCGGGCACCGCTGGCTGTCCAATCGTGAGCTCTGTACCTTTTCCAGAAGCTCAAACAAGTCGTCTTGGTTGCCGAGCTGCAAGAGAAGAAGAAAATTTCGCATGAAAACAAACATATTAACAAGTGAATAACTGAATATCAAAATAAAAATAGAATGAAAAAAGTAAATGAGCAAAATACAAAGATAAATCAGTATACAAATGCATAATGAATAAATGGAAAATGATAGATAAATAAGTAGTTGGAAAACAATTAGCCTACACAGACATGAAATTGGACAAGTGAAAAAATGCATATACGAGTCTATCTATATATCTACATAAATAAATGCGAAATTCTGTCTGTACGTCCCTCCAGGACCCATGTACAGTCTACATTTGCTCTACGTAGACCAAATGTACATTATACATTATACATACGTACATTATACCTTTTCGGAGTCAAGATAATCCCGGGATTGAAAATCTGATATGGTAACATTCTAACAAATCCTTTGTTTATTCGTCTTATTTCTTGTACCGCAGGCTCAATTAGCACTCCGCGACATCAAATAGAAGACTGTATGAACTGTAATATCTTCGATTTAAACCTTGGCAGAGTAAAAACAGTTTCTCGATTAAACTAAAACGACTCATGTAATTTCTAAGCAGTGAACCTGAACGAATTAAACAGTTGTCAGGTGAGCAGAATGATGTAAGGCACAATTTATTACTTCGTCATACATCATGGCTATGGATGCATATATCCAGCGTGTGTTTGTGTGTGTGTGTGTGTGTGTGTGTGTGTGTGTGTGTGTGTGTGTGTGTGTGTGTGTGTGTGTGTGTGTGTGTGTGTGTGTGTGTGTGTGTGCATTTACCTAGTTGTATCTTACGGGAAGGGGAGCTACGCTCGTTGTGTCGTGTGTGTGTTTGTGTGTGTGTGTGTGTGTGTGTGTGTGTGTGTGTGTGTGTGTGTGTGTGTGTGTGTGTGTGTGTGTGTGTGTGTGTATTCACCTTGGTCTTTGGATCACGTGTTGGACTCGTGATCGACAGCTATTTCCCTCCCTGAAGAGAGCTCAGAGCTCGTATGACCGATCTATGGGTAATGCTATGACCTTTCACACACACACACACACACACACACACACACAACTCCCCGCCCACGAGAGTCAGAGTAACGACCCGAAGCACAGCGATACCGAAATAATTTCGGCCCTGGGTAGGATTCGAACTGGGTTAATGCGAGCACCATCGTACTTTCCAGTCCAGCGCTCTACCAACTGCGCCACCGAGTCGTGTGCGTGTGTGTGTGTGTGTGTGTGTGTGTGTGTGTGTGTGTGTGTGTGTGTGTGTGTGTGTGTGTGTGTGTGTGTGAGTGTGTTTGCGCGTGCGTCCGAGTACATGTCTATTCATCTATGTATAAAAAACTTACAAAAAATTTAACCAAAATCAAGTGCATGTCCCTACTCACACACATTTCACTCCCGTCCCCCACCCTTTCCTTCCTTTCATCAAAATTCGTCAAGTTCACGGGTCATCCCAACCTCCAGCCCCCTCCCCAGGGTCAGAAGCAATATAGCAAGACACAGCACATTCACAGCAAGGCCGCTTCACTTAATCGGCGACCCCCCCTTCCACTTTCCGTTCCTTCATACAGAAAAAAGAAAAGACGGGGAGAAATCCCATTGCACTGCGTCAAAATATCATTCAAACCTAAGTACCCCTATTCCCCATCCCCCGTCCCTCCCTTCCTTCCATAACAGTATCATTTATACACACTCTCCACTTATCCCTGTCCCCTGCCTTCTCTCTTCCTTGCTCAACAGACATTCCCCTCTTGCTCAACGCCCCCTTTACCCTATCCATCCATCTCATCCTCGGTCGTCCTATGAAGTTCACTGCATCCACCTCTGTCTTCCACACCTCTTTTTCTAATTTTTCTTCACTCATTCTTTCCATGTGTCCAAACCATCCCAAAGATCTTTCATCAGCCCTATCTGCCATCTCCTTTTCCAGTCCCGCTCTCCTCCTCACCTCCTCGTTTCTCATCCTATCCAACCTAGTAACCCCTACAATACTTCTCAGACATTTCATCTCAAACACATTCAAACCTTTCCTCTCTGCCTCTCTAAAACTCTAAGTCTCTGCCCCATACGATGCCGTTGGCACAAGCACCCCTTCACAAATCTCCTCTTTGAATCCATTCACAGACACCTATTCCTCATGGCAATTTTTAATCCTTCAAGACATTTACTTGTTTCTCTCAAGTTACATATTACCTCCACCTCCACTCTTTCCTTTCCTGCCACTTGCGACCCCCAAGTAAAGCTACCCACGGCCTTCAGCCTTTCTTCTTTACGATTTATTTCCAACTCACTGCCATCCCCTCCCTTGTACATCTCATCACCTTGCGTTAACCCACATTTACCTTCAACTTTCTCCTATCGCATACCTTCCCAAACTCCCTCACTACCTTAACCCCCCCTCAGAACCTGCCACAAGCGCAATGTCGCCAGCAAACAACAACTGGCTCACCCCCCACTTTTCTCCATTTTCTTTAACCATCTCCAGTCCCGTACTAATTAACCTTGCCTTTACCTCCCTCACTACACCATCCATGTACACATTGATCAGCCATGGCGACATGACACATCCCTGACGCAGTTCCACCTTTACCTCAAACCACTTGCTCTCTATATTTCCAAGTATAACAGAGGCTCTACTATTCTTGTAAAAAATATTGACTCCCTTAACAGCTTCCCACAATCCCATATATAAGTACAACAATGAAAAATAAAAGACACAGTGAATACTAACTACACAACTGTGGCGTATGTTTTAGAATAAGATCTGGTGAACGTTAGATATTTTGATTATGGTGCTCAAGGCTCTGATTTCCAATTGGAAGGGGTCTGGATTGATTGCGACACAAATCAGTATGAGATCCGTCCTACAGCTGAATAAAACCACCTGACGTTTACTAAAAAAAAATTCTATATTCCATAGTGCATGTTACCATGCAGTAGTAATTGCATAGTAGCAAAAGCTTTAGGGGCTGCTTAGGGGCACACCTTCGGACTAGAGCTATACATCATTCTATGTTTGAGTAGAATCTCTATTCCTACATGAATGATGCTAACTTTTGTACCAATACTATTTCTCCTTTATGCTGTTCTCTTTTACCACTTTTTGAGTATAACTTTTCTTTTATTTTGTGTCCCCTGTAGTAGGGGGATAAAAGGCTGCTGCCATCGTGATTCCCATGTGAGTTGTAATAGGCCACAAAGTGGGACGGAATGATGGGACTAGAATTCCTACTCTCTTTATGTTCGTCCTACGTGACGTCAAATAATAAAGAGGATCTGAGAGGAGAACTTTATATCTAGAACCCCAAAATATAGGTCATTAAGTGTGCGTCGTTGTGGCACAGATGAGAGTAACAGAGAATAAATTGTTAATATATTTGTGGAAAGGAAGATGGATGTGCTAGCGCTAAATGAAACTAAATTGAAAGGGAAGGGTGATTTTTAGTTTGAGAATGTGGTGGGGAGTGTTGAGAAAGATAAGGGGCTGAGGGGAGTAAGGAGGGACTATGTTGGTTAGTGATGAGATAGGAAAATGCGTGATGAAATGGAGGGCAATGTCTTCAAGGTTAATGTGGGTGAAAGTGAAGCTGAGATGGGAGATCTGGGGTTTTGTGAGAAAATCGAAGAGGAAAGCGATTCTTTAGATATATTCAAGAGTGTTTAGAGAGTTTTGGGAGGAATGTGAATGTAATGGTTTAGGGAATACCAATATTAGAGTAGGGGATAAGTCAATAGATAGAGAAGTAGTAAAGTTTGGGGTGCCAAGTACGAATCGTGGTGGAGAGATAGTGTGGAAGATATGATGAGAAAGGGAGTTGATGATAGAAAAACACAGCATTTAGGAATAAATCCAAACATAGATATACATGGTAAAGGATAGTGGACGGAAAGGTGGTTGATAGGGGATTAATGGATTATGTAGTGACATCAAAAGTAAGGATAGGAAGAGTTATGAATGTTCATACCTTCAGGAGAGAGTGGGGGAGGCCCAGTTAATTTTGGGGGGATAGAGAAGTTTGAGGGTAGAAGAAAAGTGAAGAAGGAAAATGGTAGATGGTAGAGAGGTGTTTAGAATTAACAAATTGAATGAAAAATAGAATGAGAACGAAAACCAGGAGAATTTGAAAGATTATGGGAGGTGGTGAGGAAGAGAGGGAAGGTAGGAGTACATGAAGAATAGGTATGTTTTGAGGAGGAAATGACAAAGTGTGCAAAGATGACATGTCGGACGAAGAGGATGGGAGGGAATATAAGGAAGGGTAGTGGATGGTGGAATGAAGAAGTGAAGACGGTAATAGAAGATTGGTTGCAATGTAGGACTCGGAAAATACACGAGATACAAAAAGAAAAGTGGAGAAGCAAGACGTAAAGGAGGCAAAGAGGAGATCATATGTAAAATGGGATTGAAACATAACAGGTTTTTGAAAAGAAAAAACATAAACAAACAAATAAATAGATAAATAGATAAAAATATTCGAAGGAAATAAAAACGAGTGAGAGAGCGGGTGAGTCAGATAGAAAGGTAAAAGTTTCAGGTGGACAGATGTTAATGGAAGAGAATACGATAAGAGGAAAATGGGTATAATATTTCAGAGAGTTGTTGAATGTGGATGAGGTTACGGAGGGATTGGTAGTGGCATTGGAAGGTACTAGGAAAATGACTGTGATATGAGAACAGGATGACAGCGATATGATAAAAGATAAGATACAAGGTACATTGAAACTGAAGAATGCTGGTAAAGCATCTGATTTGGATGGGTATCATGGGAACTGTCTGAAGAAGGGAGGAACGTTACCTAATGAGGTTGTTTCAAGTATGTCTAAGGGAGGAGAATGTGCCACAGGATTGGAGGAATGCGTATATAGCTCAACTTTACAAAGAAAATGGGGACAAATATTAATGTACTACTTTTGAAGGGGTCAGTTTGTTGAATGTAGTTGGAAAGGCATATGGGAGGGTGCTAATATAGAGGATTAGGAGAGGAATTTATGAGAAACAGGGTAGGTTTAGGAAAGATATAGACAGAAAAGCATTGTGGGAGGTATTGCAGATATATGAGATAGGTGTCACTCTCACAAACGATTGTGAAATATTTGCTCTTAAATAAGTTTTAAAAAATCAAGGAATTGCGAAAGTGGTAAATTGAAAAATATATTTTGCTGTATCATTTAAGTTACATTTACATAAGATTTATTTATACCAATGAAACATTCCCGTGAGATATTAACCCCCCCCCGCAAAAAAAAAAAAAAAAAAAAAAAAAAAAATCCCAAGACAACAAGTGGTGGAGGAAACGAAACCGGCCACCACGGAAATAATTAAGGAAACTTCTAATGCACACCAAAACTGGGATATATCTCCTCAGAGCCTATCACAACAGAATGCCATTTTCTTAATGTACCTTGCCACCCTAACATGCCTGGGCGTGAAGAGGGGAGTGAGCTTGAAGGGAGGGAGTGCGTGACCTCCCCTTACATAGATTCGCCCAATGAATGGTTTCCCAACAACGTCAATAGATTTAAGAACACTTCCTACCTAACTCTGGGCATCTAGACATTACGTAACCATTACACACTAACCTTAAAGTACACATGAGAAATATTTACTAATTAATATTCCATAATACTAACACTGACACGAACCACAAAACATATATACAAAATGTGTTAAACTGGCAACCATACTGCTTGTGCGTAGGCCACCTGTGGTGGAAAGCGTCATCAACTTGCCTCAGTCTGTCTGAACCCTTGGTAACCTGATCGTAGGAACCTCCCGCTGTGACCTCCGGAAGAGGTCGCAGTCTGTTCCGGTATGAGGGTGTGACCTAGGGCGTGTCCAGCCTATGGGCCTAACAAAAATAAGGAACACGTGGGAAGGCCCGGCCAACCCCGTGACAGTGAAAAATGACAGCGTGAAACATGACATAGGGTACATATAGGAGAGCTGCTAAAGACAGTCAAGAGGTATTACATAAGTAGTAGAGCTAGTGTTAGGTTTGAAAATGGTGAGAGTGAGTGGTTTGAGTTGAAGGTGGGGCTACGACAGGGGGGGTGTTATATTGCCATGGTTGTTCAATGTGTACATTATGTGTTACTTATGTGCTTCGTCGCTGCTTTTCTCATTCTGAATAAAGAAAGACTAGCAAAAAGGTTGTGGGATTCATAGGTGGTCTAAGTTGGGTGAAAGGGCCCTTGCGTGGAAGGGGAATGTCTGTTGAGCAGGGAAGGGAGTGGGCAAGAAATTAGGTGTGAGTGGAGAGTGGTTGTGAATGGATGATGAATTGACAAGGCGGGATGGAATTCTTTTTTCATGCTATGTAGAATCTTGAGTTGTTCAGTGGGGGAGGGTCGCCACATAATGAGGAGGTGGAAGTAGACCGGTTTCGGCAACAAGGTCTTCTAGAAAGTTAAAAGAATTACCTCATCGTGCCTTGTTAGCTCCTACAATACCTAGTTGTTTACAGCAGACTACGGAGGTTCCTCCTCCTCCTCCTCCTCCTCCACTACCACCTACTCTGTCTTCGACACATTACACAGAGCGCCCCTTCATTACCTTCTCTACCTTCGGCACCTACACAGAGTATTCCTCCATCTACATCTACCATATTTCAATGCACGTGTTGTAACAAAGTATGTCATTCTAGCGTTTACTGCTTCCTTCGTAAGCGTCATGAGCGAAAGTCTCAGCAGCTTCCAGTGCGTAGACGTTTTAGTACTTCCTCTTCTACTTTAGCTCATCACTTTTCAAGAGTGTCACTTCGGTCTCAATCTAGCTCTTGTCATGCCCATGGGCAGTGTAGCCATTCTACTGATCAGTGTTCCAAGATTTTGCACCACAGAGCAGACCTTAGTTCAGTCCCCAAACATACTCAGTCCCATTTTCACAAGCTTCCTTATCACAATCCCAAAGACTGACTAACTGTGAACAGTCCAAAATCGTCCCTTTAGTGACTGCTGTCTCTTCCCAACACCTTACCTTTCAGTGTTACGTGGACCAGATACCTATCTCTGTAACAGTAGGCACTGGGGTAGAATGTAGTCTTGTGAGCAACAAGACATATTCTGCTGTCAAGGATTTGTATAACGTACCATTGATACCTTCTTGTAGTGCTTTGCCAGTTGTCCAAGGCTCTCCCTTATCTATTCTTGGATCTATTTGCATTTCCTTAAGGTTTTCCTCCCATGCTGAAGTGTTTCATGTTAATGTTGTGATATTTTCTGATTTTATACTTTAGTGTGATCGTCTATTAGGCTTTGATACTTTAGTAACTCATGCCATAGATATATCTCTTCGACGCCGTATGGTTACTTTTGACAACAACGTAATTTCTGCAGTAGACAGGCCAGTTTCTATACATAGCTCACCTTCTGTACACGCTATGCTCAGGATGCTTGCTCGTATCTCGATTTTCCGCTCGTAACCGAAGGCAAAAATTTCACCGAGCGGCGGCTCGTATCTCGGAATACTCGTATGTCGAGGTACCACTGTTTATACACGTACACACAACGCACGCGCACGCACGCACACACACACGCACACACACACACACACACACACGAGCGCACACACTATGGTCACCTAGTACTAAAAATGATATAAGGAAAATTGAAAGTCTCCAAAGAGCAACTACGAAGATGGCCCCAACACTTTCAAAACTGTCATATGAGGAGAGATTGGAATTACCGAATCTGGAACAAAGAAGAGAAAGAGGTAACTTGTTGACCATCTATAGAATCATAAGAGAATCATAGAGAAGACTTAATAAACTGGGATAAGAGAAATTCAAGGGGGCATGAAAGGAAGCTGAAAAATGACAGTTATAGAAGAGACCTGAAAAAGAACAGCTATCCACACAGATTGGAACAAATTGGACGAAGCAATAGTGTACGCAAAAACCCTACACAAATTTAAAAGCAAATTAGAAACTACGAGATACAACTAGCTAAATACAACCAGGTAAAAACACACACAACACACACACACACAAACACACACACACACACACACACACACACACACAAACACACACACACACAAACACACACAAACACACAAACACACACACACACAAACAAACACACACACACACACACACAATCAAAAATATATATATATATATATATATATATATATAAATATAAATTTATTTATATAAATATATATATATATATATATATATATATATATATATATATATATATATATATATATAGTTGTTTTTTCGCATATTCATCTGTACATTTGTTTCCTCATTGATTTATTCTAACCATTAATTTGCTATTTATCTTATTTGCATTTAGCAGCTCTTTATTGTTATGTGATGAAAAAAAAAATGAAAAACAAAAAATATTCTATATCTCCATTTCCACTTTTAAATCTCTCATTCTATTTCTTTCTGGTCCAAGTAAATACAATACTCGTACACTCCCTGTCAGCTTCTGCTTTCTAAGGAGGAGGTGGTGCAGGAGGAGGAGGAGGAGGAGGAGGAGGAGGAGGAGGAGGAGTAGGAGGAGGTGGAGGAGGAGGAGGAGGAGGAGGAGTAGGAGGAGGAGGAGGAGGAAGAGGAGGAAGAGGAGGAGGAGGAGGAAGAGGAGGGGAAGGAAGTGAAGGAGGAAGAGGCGTAGGATCTGGGCTCTCTTGGTGAGTAGGTCCTCGGAAGAAAGCCTGTACTTACGCTGATTTAAGTGATCATTAGCCGCTAGTTACCGCGTCACTAAAGCATCCCTGAAGGTGCTCACCTTTACTCCCTTTTCTCTTCTTTTCCTCTAGTTTTGGCTACTTCCTACATACATACATATATATACCAAGGCTTTTACCCCCTTACAAGGGAGGTAGCCAACAAGGAAAAGGCATAAAATCATTCCCACCCATTCCATCCCTGAATACACTCCACACCCCTCCACCCTCCGTCTTATCTTAGCACCTCCTGGATGACGGGTCATCCCTGCACCTTGTCCATTGCCCTGGGTCAGAAGCAGTGTCGCAAGACACAGCACATCCACAGCAAAGCCGCTTCATTAAATCGGCGACCCCCCCCTCTCCGTCCCCCCAATGCATAAAAGGAGAAGACGGGGAGAAATCCCTTCGGGCTGCGTCAAATTTTGCTCACACATACTACCTCACCCACCATCCTACATATCCTAAATTCTTCCCCTTTTTTCATTCCTGTAGGGCCACTCTTTTTTCTCCCTTCCTTCTTTCCTTCCTACCTCATTTTCTTCCTCTCATCCTCCTTCTTTCCTCTTCCTCTTCTTTCTATTCACTTTTCTCCTTTCCTCTTCTCCCCCTCTCTCTTTCTCTCTCTCACTCTCTCTCTCTCTCTCTCTCTATCTCTCTCCCTTTCTCCTGTGTTTGTTTGTTTGTGTGTGTGTGTGTGTGTGTGTGTGTGTGTGTGTGTGTGTGTGTGTGTGTGTGTGTGTGTGTGTGTGTGTGTGTGTGTGTGTGTGTGTGTGTGTGTGTGTGTGTGTGTGTGTGTGTGTGTGTGTGTGTGTGTTTGGGTGTGTGTGAGTGTGTGTGTGTGTGTGTGTTTGGGTGTGTGTGTGAGTGCCCGTATGTGTGTGTCTTTGTGTATGTATATGTGAATATCCTGCCGCATACACGTGTATATTCGGGTGTGGCAAGACAATTCTATTTTCGCTAATACATTATAACCTATATTAACTAGTTTATCGGGTTTGGAGAAGCTTATCGCAAAAAGAAGACAATAAAGCCAAAGTTTATTCACCCCTGTTATTACTACGCCCTTTGCACTGCACCCAAGTCTATAGGAATGTCTCGAAGAGCAGTTTGGATAGAGTGAGCAATTCAAGGTTAATTTGGAAAGTTGGTACACTCCTAATCTGGAACGTAATGGCCCCCCGGCTTCTTGCCACCACCATATCCTCGTCCACGACGTCCCTCCCCCCCTCCTCCTCCTCCTCCTCCTCCTCCTCCTCCTCCTTTCCATACCTTTCCTCTTTTCCTCATTGTCTTCAGTCAGCTCATTTAAACTTGGGACACATTTTATCTCACCAGTGATGCTGACCAGTTGGGCTGCAGTTCACCACCCAAACTCGTTTAATCACTTTCTTTTTTCCATTCTCCTGATATCTTTTCATGCTTATTTGTACATTCCACCGAAAATTCTAATTCAAAGGCCCAGAATCATCTTAGATAACGGATAAACTATATTGTGGGTCATTTCCATCTCCCCATTTCTCATAACTTTCTTCCCTTTGTCTCCCCTTCCCTCATAATCTAGATCTTCTTTATCTTCGTTCTCTTTTTATTTCTAGCAAGAAACAATGGTCTCAAACTGTCCGGAAATAGATTCAATTTGGAAGTAGGTAGAAACAACTTTGCCAACCGTGTAGTTAATGAATGGAATAAACTTCCTGCACAGGTAGTGCAATGTAGTTCAGTTCGAAGCTTTAAGAATCATTTAGATAAACACCTAAGCAAGATGCTGTAATGATTATAATTTATTTTATATTATTTGTTTTTGTTTTGTTATCATTTGTCTGTCTGATTTTCATTTATTATTAGTTATATGTCAATTTATTATTATTTACTATTTACATGTTTGTTTATTATTTAACTATACCTATGCATTTATTTATGTATTTTATTTGTTATTTACATTATTATAATTTCTATTTATTCATTTTTTTCGCATCCGACCTAGATATGGACCAAAAGGTCTCCTGTCAGCTTGCTCCGCCTTTGTAATCCTTTGTAATCCTTGACATGTACTTGTCTCCCTTATTTTCTTACATGTTATGATTTGCAAAACTTCCCATTTTCCCTATCCTATCATTATCACCACCATCATTGGAATCCACTGCTGAACAAAGGCCCATCTCAGCGTCTTCCTTGGCTTAGACAACTGCAACAAACTCGGCTACGTCACCACCGCAAACTTCTCCATCTCATCTCTCCACTTCCTGTCTAATCTCCCTCTGCTGCGGCCAGTCAGTAATACACTCGTGCTAAAGTCTGCAACTACCGAGATTTTTTGTCAGACACCAAACACCATTTGAAGATGAATTTATTGATTGTACAACGTTTCGATCGGCGGAATTTTTACAAGCCAGTAATATACTCACTTGATCGGCTATCGACTTACATTTTCATTAGCGCTATCATGGCTTTTAATCTGACCCGTTTTCTTTTATGTGTTATTTTGTTCCAAAACTATACATCGATATCAAGCACGTAACCTCATTTTCCTGTGTGCAACTGGGCACTCACGTCGTGTCATGTAGACCCAAGTTCAAACAAATGACTGGTATTTGTCTCAGAACTATCACATAAATCGATTCTGACGGCTTCGGTCGCAGCAAAACGCCTCTTAGTGCATGCATTTCGTCTTTATTTCCAAAGAGAACTTTGGACAAACGCACTCACACAATGACCCTCCCCCTCTCTATCTCTATCTATCAATCTCTATTTCCCCCTCTCTTTCTCCTGACACATTTATTTTCTCTCAATTTCTCCCAAATCTCCTCTCCGTCTTTCAACTTGATTCCTCCTCTCTTTCTCCGCGTCTTAATGAACTCTTTTATCTCCTTCATCCCGAACCTTGAAACGATCTATGTCGACCACCCGGAGGTAAAAGGAATGAAATACGTCACATTCGACTAACGATCAAAGAAAGAATAAGAATTTTAGTGTGAAATCCTTTGGGACTCCCAAACATAAACTTTTTTTTTTTTTTTTTTTTTTTAAGTTTTACTACTTTGGTATTCATTCTAAATACTGCCAGGCAATTTCGTTCTATCAAATTTGCCTCCCTCACTAGCGAAATAATTAACCCTATCTTGAACTATTTCGATGAATACTTTCACAATATTTTACTTACTTATGCAGTTCTTTAGTCTAAATACCACAATGAGATTCTAGTTTGCGAAAGGGAACACTTCTGTCCACAGCGAAAGGATTATAAAAGAAGCTGTCTAAAATCCTTTGAACTTCTTGCAAGTGCCTCAGTCAGATCAATTTTAGCTTGATTAATAATCCTTCCTGTAGCCGTTGGCATTTCACCTTTCATTGCTGTGGCCGCCGCTAACACGGCACTCCGACGACATCGAAGGGGCATTTGCCTTCCTTGCCGTCGGGTTTTACCTTTTCTCTTTGCTCTAACTGCCGTCAAATGATTCAATTCATCTTCGTGATACTCCCTCGGTTGTGCTGAACCTCTCCTTCATCTTCATCCTCTGAATATCCTTGAACCCTTTTTTAAAACTAGCGCCCTTGGACATTTTATTCTGAGTGACACCAGGCGATGTTTTCCAGTACATGAAATGTCATCATAGTAAATAAAAATAGGGCAAATACAAACAATCTTTCGTCATGGTGATGCACTTTACAGTTTCTATTCAAGCTAAACATAAGTCGTTTCAGTCAAATGAGGAGTCGTCACCATACTGAGGGGACACGACAGCGCCTAAGAAGCTGGTGACAGCCACCAGTTAAACTCGAAGATATTTTAGATAACAAAAGTGGTTCTTCAACAGATGCTGGAAGAGCTTCCAGGGTGATTAGTGTTTTAGTCGATCAGAGAGATAACGGTTGTACAAGTCTAAAGATCTAAGACACAAAACGGAAGTATGTTTGCGGACACTTGAGCCTGACCTATGGTAATTCGGAAATATGTAAATATATATTCAGTTGCCAGGTATTTGATATGCATCTATATACAGAAGTTTCCTAACAATGAAAGAAACTTTCTGAATACAATTGCAATAATGCAGCAACATTATAACATGGGCCAGGTTCGGGATTTCGCAATAGTACATATAACGTCATAATGGATAAAAAAAATAAAAAATAAAGTGAAAATGACAACTGCAGGACCATTGGTGTACTCAGGTCGCACCAGGGCACTGAAGCAGAGGGCCCATATCCCTCCTCCCT
>NC_134806.1:49603509-49628509 GCF_046742065.1 Oratosquilla oratoria
GTGTAGAGAATGAATTTGATTGATCCCTTTGCATGAGGAACTAAAACTAGTATATACTTGTACATGGGCTTTAAGTAAGTATATTTCACTGAATTACTCACCAAATATGAGATATACCACCTTCCGAAAATATGTAAAGACAGGTACGCTTAAGTGACTATACTCATAACTGTTCACACTGATATATTGAAACACTATGTCACAAGAGGTCACTAAGCACATGAAGTTTTAAAAGATCACAATATTAAAGAATATCGAACATAAAGTCACCATGAAATATAAACCGAACTCAAAATTTATGATTACAAAAAAAAAAAAAAACCATTGTTTACGTTCGTTGAATCACTGTTTTTAACACTATCTTGTCGTTAAATATCTTGCTAGATCCGAAAGACGACGAGGAATGTTCGCTCAGCTGGCTGGGCACTGACGATGCAATGTTGATGCCAACACACGTCGAAAAGGTGTGTTGGGTGACGTGACTGGTGTAATCAGAGTTCTGATGACTAACGTAAGCACGGCTGTGGTGCGCGTAGGAAGGTCCAGCTGGAGCCAAATCTAGCAGTGTAGATATGTCCGTAGAGAGTTCCCTAGCAGTATAACGTATAGGAAATCGTAGAACTGCAATTTGATCCAAGGGTTGCAAGTCAGAGAAAGAGCTGGAAGGATGTTTGTAGAGTTGTTGAAATAGGGCTGAAGCGTTCGTGACGTAAGGGGTAAGACGTTTTGGAAATGTGTGAGAAGTTCGTACACAGAGATGCCGGGCGATTTTCTTCGTCTGAGGCAAGGACGTGAAGCAATTGTAACGTATGAAATGTACTGAAAGGTTGGGGTGGGTATCAGTTCTCTCGTACCGTTAATATTCACCTCACTGGTTGTAGAACGTTGTCACAAAGTCACTTCATAGAATTCTAACACCGCACCACCATTTTATGTTGGAAAGGTAGTGTGACAAATAAAATATCTTGTTCGTTTTCTGTATATTTCCAACATAACAAGGTTTTCAAACACTTCGGAGTTAATACAGTGTAACACAATTGTAAAATGCACTCCGACACGTAGACTCAGAGGTGACTTGACACAGGTCTTTAAGATTTTAAAGGGAATTGACAACATCAAAAGTGACAAAATTTTCACATTGAATGAGAATCAGACAAGAAACAATGGTCTCAAACTGTCCGGAAATAGATTCAATTTGGAAGTAGGTAGAAACAACTTTGCCAACCGTGTAGTTAATGAATGGAATAAACTTCCTGCACAGGTAGTGCAATGTAGTTCAGTTCGAAGCTTTAAGAATCATTTAGATAAATACCTAAGTAAGATGCTGTAATGATTATAATTTATCTTATATTATTTGCTTTTGTTTTGTTATCATTTGTCTGTCTGATTTTCATTTATTATTAGTTATATGTCAGTTTATTATTATTTACTATTTACCTGTTTGTTTATTATCTAACTATACCTATGCATTTACTTATGTATTTTATTTGTTATTTACATTATTATAGTTTTTATTTATTGTTTTATTATTAATATGATTTTTTTTCGCATCCGACCTAGATATGGATCAAAAGGTCTCCTGTCGGCATGCTCCGCCTTTGTAATCCTTTGTAATAATTTAGTCACACATAAGTTCACAAGAAGCACTAAAACCCAAGTTCTATCCCTGACTCTGTTTCTGTCCTCTCCTGATTAGTCTGCCTGACCTTTGTTATACTTTATAATTAATTCTATTCTAACTTCTGATTTTGGTATTCTGAGCTCTGCGTCTTTCGTATTTGTATGTCATCATGGCTTATCGTCGTGTCGAATGTCGTCATCAGTCCCGATATAACTTATTCCTTCACACGTTTCCTATCTCTGGGACCCATATTTCTGAGTGCGGTTTTCTCATTTTTTTCTTTACACTAGAATGCAATGCAATACAATGATGCGTGTGTATGTGTATATTGGTGTGTGTGTGCGCGCATGTGCGTGCGTGCGTGTGTGTGTTAGTGTTACTGTGTGTGTGTGTGTGTGTGTGTGTGTGTGTGTGTGTGTGTGTGTGTGTGTGTGTGTGTGTGTGTGTTAGTGTGTGTGTGTGTGTGTACTTGTATGTGCGCCCGCATGCATTTATACGTGTGTGTATGTGGGTGTTTGTGTGTTAACGTTAGTGTATTTGATGTGCACGTACGTGTGTGTGTGTGTGTGTGTGTATGTGTGTGTGTGTGTGTGTGTGTGTGTGTGTGTGTGTGTGTGTGTGTGTGTGTGTGTGTGTGTGTGTGTGTGTGTGTGTGTGTGTGTGTGTGTGTGTGTGTGTGTGTATTAAGCTACAGGAGAGCTTCCCACGAAAGGTCCCGCCATTCCACCTATACTCTATCGATTCCAACTTGAGCTCTTCAGCGTGGCCGGGGCAAATCCCCATTGTGTGCACATCTCGTGATGGCCTGCAGATGGCGATCTGTCTCACTGTTAATTTGTACGTTATCTATTTATGGAATAGACATACATATACCAATGGCTATTTCCCCCTTACAAGGGGGTAGCCAAATAACAAAGACATAAAATCCACTCCCACACATTCCATCCCCATATACTCCACTCTCATTCCTTCCCCCTCCCTCTTTCTTATCTTGACTCCTCATGGATAACGGGTTATCCTTGCATCTCGCCCACTCCCCTGGGTCAGAAACAATGTAGCAAGATACAGCACAACCCCAGCATTATTCCTCCATCAATAATATATATATATATCACGGTAAAACCACTGTTGGAGTAGAAAAGACTGGAAACGGGGAATCTATATATTTCGATTGCAAACTGCAATCCTCTTCAGTAGATACACTTAAGAGAGAGTGTGTCAGTGTGTACGCTATGATGCTGTCCTCCACTCAGGATGCCAAGGATGAATTCTACAAGAACCTCGCATCCATCATCAGTAACATTCTCAGCACTGAACAACTTGTCCTCCTGGGCGACTTCAAGGCCAGAGTGGGTGCAGACATTGAGTTATGGCCTTCTTGCCTTGGCCAGCTGCTGACTGGTGAAGAGAAGTTGTCTGCTATGGCAGCAGAAAAGCGAGCTCACTGAAAGGAAACGACGGTCAACAAACAGACCAGAATCAACACACAGATCCGACCTATGCGACCGTGACTGTCACTCTCGCATTGATCTATACAATCATAAGAGGCGCTACTCAAATCGAGCAAACAACCTGGAAAACTAACGGACGGATATATTTACCCATGGGCAGTCATGACCAACGGAGGCCGATGATGACGATGATATGTATATATTACACACACACACACACACACACACACACACACACACACACACACACACACACACACACACACACATAATATATATATATATACAGTATATATACATATATATATATGTATACAGTACATATGTGTTTTATATATATGTATATATATATATGTGTATATATATATACTGTACCGTATATACTGTGTGTGCGTATGTGTGTGTGTGTGTGTGTGGTGTATGTGTGTGTGTGTGTGCGCGACCGTGTGTGTGTGTGTGTGAGACCGTGTGTGTGTGTGTGTGTGTGTGTGTGTGTGTGTGTGTGTGTGTGTGTGTGTGTGTGTGTGTGTGTGTGTGTGTGTGTGTGTGTGTGTGTATGTGACTGAAACAAGGGAACTGTTGAATGATTAAAGTGACACTCGTTCAAATCTACTGAAATATTATCTGTCCGTCATACAGTCAAAAGTTACAGAGCAAGTATGTCGGTTTGAACTCAACCACTTTCTTGGTACAAAAAGTTTGTTCGCTATATCTATCCTTTGTGATATTTTCCAAAGATGAGTCTTATCGGTTTGTGTTGTGGCAGAACCACCCGATTACTTCAACTGGTCTCATGTCTTGTATCTCTTTATGGACAAAGGCTCTCGAGGTCATTTTTAATGTCCACTGCAAGACTGGCTTCAGTCTTGGAGGACGATACAGCTTTTGACGCTCAAACTATGGCTTAACCTGGATTGGTATAACGACATTCTTACATTGTGGACAAACTCCTTAATAATACTTCATATAATCAGGGGAATCAAGATATTTTGACTACACTGTACACTCATTCACAGTTATTGTATATCTTCCATATTCACAACAAACACACATATGCATGGTGTTACACAAGTCCTCTTTGGTGTGATAACACACTACAACTGTTCTTGCTAGCACCAGATGTTTTTATTCAGCATTAGGTGGGACTTCAGTGTTGACGAGTTAAGATTTTTTTATCTACCCATGCAAGAAAGATTGTTAAAATTTCCTATTTTCTCTTGAAAGCCTCATTTTCGAATATTTGAAAATTAGAGTAACGACTTGGGACTGGTTATGACCGAAATAAAGGTAACTATAAGTTCAGGCATACTGCTTCATTGCATGACCACTCTGTCCCTTAGGGGAAGATACAGCATCAGGAACTTGTCTTCTAACACCATAGCATATGCACAATGGAAAACAATGTCACAGCAGAAACGGCATAATTTTTTTTTTTTTTTTTTTTTTTTTTTTCTTTTTTTTTTTTTTTTTTTTTTTTTTTGTTTTTTTTTTTTTTTTTTTTACTCTACACGACTGACGTAAAAAAACATATACATACCTTAAACTTGTCCTCCTCAGCCCCGGGGGCCAAGTGTGACGGGCAGTAAAGTCCGCCATCGACGCCTTTCGTCCTGCAAAAATAAAAAAGTATCAGGATTAACATAAAATAAAAGAATCTGCTGCATCAAAATCAAAACCCTTCCTTACATACGCGCACACACATAAAACCATAAAAAAAGAGACTGCAAAAGAAAATAAGCGCTACACTAGGCAGTTCCATGTCCATTACCTCATATCACCCCCATCCACAAAGTTATCTAACATCTCTTAAAACAACCTATAGTTTCATCATTCACTACAAGGTGACTAGGTTGACCTCGTTGACCTCGTTGACCTCTCTTTTGGTAAACCAGTTCTTGTCCATTTCCTTCTTAAATATCAATTTATTCAATTTAAACCCATTACTGCGAGTCCTGAACAGTTGTGTTAATATGATGACCTTGTCAGCATCACGCTTGTTAATGCCTTTGATCCGCTTTAACACCTCTATCAGATCACCCCACACACTGCGTCTTTTTAGACCAGGGGTTCTCATTAGGGGTGAAATTCACCCCCAGGGGGGAATTTTGGGTTTTCTGGGGATGCTTTGTGACCACAGTCAGTTTACGCGGTGAGGAAAGCAATTATAGGTTTTGTCCTATCTGGCCTGTCACCTGTGCTGGATTCATACTAATTTGGGAAAAATATAAACTAATTTGGAAACAAAAATAAAAGGGTTTTTAGTAATATTTGCATATTATTTAGAATGCACTTTTTGAAACAGGCAATCTTGGAAAGGAGGGGGGAACGACATTCAGATAAATGGTGAAAGGGGTGAATGGGCCAAGTAAGGCTGAGAACCCTTGTTTTAGAGTGTAAATTAAGGTGCCTAAGCTTGTCCTAGTAAAGTAAATTCCTTAGCCCTTGTATCATTTTGGTCATTCTCTTCAGTACTGATTCTAGTGAATCTATATCCATTCTATAGGACGGAGACCAAAACTATACCGCATAGTCACGGATGGGTCTAACTAATGTCAGACAGAGTTTGATAACTACTTCTGCACTTTTATGCCCAAACGTCCTACCAATGAAACATAATGCTCTGTTAGCTCTATTCCCAGCTCTGATGCACTGATTCCTGGATTTAAGGTTTGGACTCACTAGCACTCCCAAGTCACTCAGTTTCCTCTAAAAAGGTGATTTCTAAGTTATATCTGCTTTCTGGGTTGCGTAAGCCTAAGTTTAACACACTGCACTTTGAGATATTGAAGTCCATTTACCATTTCACCGACCATGTGAACAATTTGTTAAGATCTTCCTGAAGTTTCCCGGCGTCTCCTCCTGACCTGATTTGGCGTCCTGTTTTAGTGTCGTCCTCAAAATTGCTAACATCACTAGTAATTCCACTGTCCAAGTCGTTTATATACATAATGAACAATAAGGGCCCCAATGCCGAACCATGGGAACTTCACTAGTAACGCTCCCCAATTTGGATTTTACACCATTAAGAGAGATCCGCTTTTTTCTGTCATTGATCTATGCTCGAATCCATTCAAACACTTTTCCTCGTATACCATGGGCTTTGATTTTATTTAGTAGTCCCTGGTAGAGCACGTTATCGAACGCTTTGCTAAAGTCAAAGTAAATAACATCATAAGAATCATTTGACGCCTTATTTACATTAATGCAAAAATATAGAAATTTAGTCACACATGACTTACCCTTGGTGAACCATTGCTGTGAATCACGAATCAAATTATATCTCAAATTCTATTAACTATTATTGATTTTAGGATTTTACCTATAACCGACGTCAAGCTGATTGGCCTGTAGTTATGCATAGACGATTAATCTCCCTTTTTGAGAACGGGAACGTTTGTACGGTCTCAAGAACTAGGCACTAGTCCAGTACCTACCGTCGACTTATCAAATATTTCCGTTTACTGGTTGTAGATTTCAAATTTACGGTCTTTGAACACTCGGAAAAAATTCGTCTGTTTGACCACTTCTTCCCTACTAATGGTGATGTTAGTTTCCTTTCCTCATCCCCACTGAAAATTAGATCGAAGTCAGGTGCCATATCTATCAGTTCCTCTGTAAATACCGTGACAAAATATTTATTAAACGCCTCGCTTATTTCATCCTCAGAATCTCTCAAAACATTTTCGTCGTTTTTAAATGGGCCTATCCTTTCCTTATTTTTTGTTCTGTAGAGATGAAAGGGGTACACACACATACACACACACACACACACACACACACACACACACACACACACACACACACGCACGCACGCACACGGCTCGACTGCGCAGTGGTAGCGTTCGCAACTGCTAACTCAGCGGTCTGAGTTCGAATCCCGCCCCGGGCTGAAATAATTTCAGTATCGCTGCGCTGCGAGCCGTTATTCCAATTCTCGTGGGTGGGGAGTATTGTGCGTGTGTGTGTGTGTGTGTGTGTGTGTGTGTGTGTGTGTGTGTGTGTGTGTGTGTGTGTGTGATTCAGCACCACCATGATCTTGGATCACGTGTTGGATTTGTGATCGATAGTTATTAACCTCCTGGATGAGAGCTCAGAGCTCGTATGACTGATCTATGGATAATAATGTGACCTTACACGCACACTCACCCTCTACTCCCCGCCAACGAGAGTTGGAGTAACACCCCGCAGCGCAGCGATACTGAAATTATTTCAGCCCTGGGCGGGAGTCGAACCCGAAACGCCGTAGTGGCAGGTGAGAACTCTAACCGCAGCGCCACGAGTTGTGTGTGTGTGTGTGTGTGTGTGTGTGTGTGTGTGTGTGTGTGTGTGTGTGTGTGTGTGTGTGCGTGTGTGTGTGTGTGTGTGTGTGTGTGTGTGTGTGTCTGTGTGTGTGTGTGTGTGTGTGTGTGTGAGTATGAGTGTGCGTGTGCGTGTGCGTGTGTGCGTATGTGTGTGTGTGTGTGTGTGTGTGTGTGTGTGTGTGTGTGTGTGTGTGTGTGCGTGTGTGTGTGTGTGTGTGTGTGAGGTCACAACAGTACCCATAGATCGGTCATACATAAGCTCTGAGCTCTCATCCTGGAGGGTAGTAGTTGTCGATCACGAGTCCAACACGTGATCGAAGACCATGGTGAATTACACATACACACATATGCACGCATGCACACACACACACACACACACACACACACACACACACACAGAAAAGAGTTCAGCTTGGGAGGAGGTGAATAGTGGAGTTCCACAGGAATTGGTATTGGCTCCTATAATGTTCGTTATTTATGTGAATGATATGAATGAAGATGTGGATTGTTACATGAGCCTCTTTGCAGATGATGATAAATTTCTGAGGAAAATGAACACTGAAATGGATTGTGAATAACTACAGAGACCTAAACAAGGTTTGGAAATGAAACCAAAAGTGGGAATTAGACTTCAACATTAAGAAATGTAGCAAGATGGAGTTCGGAAAAAGTAAAAAGAAGAATATCAGGATAATATAAAATCGGAACAAAGGAAGAAAAGAAAGTGGGATCTGAAAAAGACCTGGGAGTAATCATCACAAATGACATGTCCCCTGATAAACAGATAAACAAAATTGTCGGAAAATCATACAACTTGCTAAGATAAATAAAAGGTAACTTTTACCTATTGAAGCGAAAAAATGGTTTAAAAAATATTAGTCACACTAATAAGGTCTAGACTAGAGTATGCTGCGACACTATGAGAACGCAGTACCAAAAAGAATATAAAGAAAATTGAACGAATCCAGAAAGGAGCCACCAAAATGGCCCCACCACGCCCGTCATATGAGAAGAGATTGGCTAATTTGATATTACCAACTTTGAAACAAAGAGAATGAGGCGACCTGCTGATCATTTACAGAATAATGAAAGGCACAGAATTACTTGATAGAGTGGACTTACTAAAGTGGGATGAAAGAAATACAAGGGGATATGAAAAGAATTTCAAAAAGGATAATTTGTAGAAGAGACACAAAGTGGTGGATATCTGGAACAAACCGAACAAAACAACAGTGTGTGCAAAAAATATACACGAATTTAAGAGCAAGCTAGAAACTGCGAGATACAAAGACGGGACCTCACGAGCATAGCTCCCTTTCCCGTAAAATAAAACAAAGTAAACACACACACACACACACACACACACACACACACACACACACACTCACACACACGCACACACACAAACACATACACACACTCACACACACACAAACACATATACACACAAACATAAATACACACCCGCACACATACAGAAACACACAAAACACACACACGCACACACACACACATATAGACACACGAAGCACATACACACACACACGCACACACACACATATACACAAACGAAGCACACACACACACACATAAACACAAAAGGCCCACACAACACACATATACACACATGAAGCACTCACACACACATTAACACAAAAGGCACACACAACACACACACACACACACACACACACACACACACACACACACACACACACACACACACACACACACACACACACACACACACACACACACACACCGACTCGGTGGTACAGTTGGTAGAGCGCTGGAATGGGGAGCAGAAGTGCTCCTTAGTACCCAGTTCGAATCCTGCCCAGGGCCGAAATTATTTCGGTATCGCTGTGCCTCGGGTCGTACTCTGACTCTCGTGGGCGGGGAGTTGGGGGTGTGTGTGTGTGCAAGGTCATAGCATTACCCATAGATCGGACCTACGAGCTCTGAGCTCTCTTCCAGGAGGGAAATAGCTGTCGATCACGAGTCCAACACGTGATCCAAGACCAAGTGAATACACACACATATACACAAACGAAGCACACACACACACACACACACACACACACACACACACACACACACACACACACACACACACACACACACACACACGCACACGTACATAACTGTGTTTTGAATGACAACATACGCTAGCCTCCTATCAAAAATATTCCTCTCTCTTCCTTTAACTGAGTACTTGTCCTCTGCTCCTCAGCCGCCCACAGTTTCATCCAGGAAAACTCTCGAGCAAAACGTAGACTTGTCTATAGCTGTCAATCGTACTCCACTACTCTTTTCATATTCTTAGAGACTAACAGTCTCCTTCCCCCACTTCCACCCCCACCATGGCAACAACCGAGCTGATTAAAACGGTTGGTCTTAGAGGAAGAAGAAGAAGAAGAAGAAGAAGAAGAAGAAGAAGAAGAAGAAGAAGAAGAGGAGGAAGAAGAAGAAGAAGAGGAAGAGGCAGAAGAAGAAGAAGAAGCAGAAGAAGAGGAAGAAGAAGAAACAGAAGAAGAAGCAGAAGAAGCAGAAGAAGAAGAAGAAGAAGAAGAAGCAGAAGAAGAAGAAGAAGAAGAAGCAGAAGAAGAAGAGGTGGAAGAAGAAGAAGCAGAAGAAGAAGAAGAAGAAGAACAAGCAGAAGAAGAAGAGGGGGAAGAAGAAGAGTCAGAAGAAGAAGAGTCAGAAGAAGCAGAAGAAAAGGAGGAAGAGGAAGCAGAAGAAGAAGCAGAAAAAGGAGTAAGAGGCAGAAGAAGAGGAGGAAGAAGAAGCAAAAGAAGAAGCAGAAGAAGAAGCAGAAGAAGAAGCAGAAGAGTAAGCCGAAGAAGAAGCCGAAGAAGAAGTAAAAGAAGAAGAAGAAGAAGAAGAAGAAGAAGAAGCAGAGGAAGAAGCAGAAGAAGCAGAGGAAGAAGCAGAAGAAGAAGAAGAAGAGTAAGCAGAAGCAGAATTAGAAGATGAAGAAGAAGGAGAAGCAGAAGAAGAAGCAGAAGAAGAGGAAGAAGAAGCAGAAGAAGAGGAAGAAGAAGCAGAAGAAGAGGAAGAAGAAGCAGAAGAAGAGGAAGAAGAAGCAGAAGAAGAGGAAGAAGAAGCAGAAGAAGAGGAAGAAGAAGCAGAAGAAGAGGAAGAAGAAGCAGAAGAAGAAGAAGAAAAAGAAGAAGAAGAAGAAGAAGCAGAAGAAGAAGCAGAAGAAGAAGAAGCAGAAGAAGAAGCAGAGGAAGAAGCAGAGGAAGAAGCAGAAGAAGAAGAGGAAGAAGAAGAAGCAGAAGAAGCAGAAGAAGTAGAAGAAGAAGAAGATATCACTCTCAGCTCTTGCTATTTATCGAAAAAGTTGCAACCAAAACCTAGGTAGACAACTGCTGCTGGATTAGACGAGGTTCCTTATTTGTAAAACACCCCTCCCTCCCTCCCCACACCCATCTCCTGTCCACTCATGGTGGATATATACTCTGGCTCATGGTCATCATGAACTTCGTTGTCGCGCACATCAGACCATTTTAAATCGGCTTGAGAATGGGGTCTGTCCTGAACGAGGTATTAATTGACTGACGGCCATCTTAAGGTTTGGGCTCGGATGATTAAAATCGTCTGGTTGTTGGAGTCGCACTTGGACCTGGTCCTAACCTTAAAACGAATGAAATAGTTTAAGTCGCAAGATGTCAGTACGTCATCACCACTACCACCGCCGCCGCCACCACCAACACCATCATCATCATCATCACCACCATCATCATCACCATCATCGTCATCACCACCATCATCATCGTCACCACCACCACCACCATCATCATCAACACCATCATCGTCATCATCATCATCATCATCATCATCGTCGTCATCATCATTATCATCATATCATCATAATCATCATATCATCATCATCACCATAATCATCATCATATCATCACCATCACCACCATCACCATCATCATTATCATCATCATCATGATCGTCGTCGTCGTCGTCATCATCATCATGATCGTCGTCGTCGTCGTTTTCGTCGTCAGTCCGTTCTTTGTCAGTTCTGGTTCCATTGCCGAACAAGAGCCTCGCCCATCCTCCTCCATGATTCAACGAACTGCATAAAACTACTACCACATCACTCCTCCAAACTTCTCTCACTCGTCTCTCCACCTCACGGATCTCTGGCTGCTACGCTTCCTTTGACTCTTGGCTTCTTTCCTGGTAAAAGTAAAATCTAAAATAGAGGGAATGAATTCCGAACTCGTCCGTCCCTTTTACTGTCCAGTGGTCACTCGGCCGCCAGTTGTTGTTCGTTCGTTCTTTCGCCAGTTGACTGTCTAACCGTCTGGTGTTCATCGCCCACTGACTGTGTAACGGTCCAATATTCACTTCCCCACCAACTCCGACCGTCCGTCGTTCATTCACACGCCGGCTGTCTAACTGTGTTGCGTTCTGTCTGTCTCACCGTCTAGCGTGCAGTCGTCCCCACAGGCTATATCGCCGTTTGGCGTTCAGTCGCCCACCGTATACGTCTAGTAATCATTACTGTGCTGGGCGTGTGATCATCTGGCGTTCCCGCCCATGGGTTGTCTGTCTGTGTGGTGTTCACTCCCCCCTCCGCCCACCCCCCCGGCTGTTTAACCATTCCGTGTTCACTCGCCCACCGGCTATGCAAGTCGTCGTACTAATCAATCTAAGCGGAAACTAGGCGGTGGCTCGACCACATCCCGACCCGGGCTGCTGTTGAGTCACCGAGTCTAGCCCGGACGAGTCGGGCCGGTCTTTCTCCACTGCACGGGACCCGCGCGTCGAGCACGTCACAGAATCGGGCCAGGACGGGAAGAGTACATTTGTGGGAGCAGGAGAAACGGGGAAAGGGGTGTGAATTAGAGAGTCAAGGCACGCACGTGCGCGCACACACACACACACGCACACACACACACACGAACATACACAGATGAAGGAAGGGAGGAGGAGAGGAAAGAAGAGAGGAATCGAGGTCGGGGAGGGTTGTGAGCACCTTTGATTTATATCTTGGATACGGCAAAATAATTTACTAGATCTATTCCAACCAATGGTAAAGAGGGAGTGAATAGAGAGCGAAGGCACGCACGCACGTGCGCGCGCGCGCATACACACACACACGCACACGCACGCACGCACGCACACGCACACACACACACACACACACACACACACACACACGCACACGCACGCACGCACGCACACGCACACACACACACGTTTTCAATAAACCGTTTATTACTGTGTTATTATCATTACTATTATCATTATTATTATTATTATTATTATCATTATTATTATTACTATTATCATTATTATAATTATCATTATTATTATAGTTATTATTATCATTATTATTATTATTACTATTACTATTACAATTATTATTATTACTATTTCTATCATTATTATTATTATCATTATTATTATTACTATTATCATCATTATTATTATTATTACACAAACATACACACACACACACACACACACACACACACACACACACAGACGAAGGATGGTGGGAGGAGGGGAGGAAGGAAAGGAGGAAACTAGGGCGAGGGGGATTGTGAACACTTTTGATTTATATCAATCATTTACTAGATCTATTCCAACCAATGGAAAAAAAAATCCCACTTCTTTTTCTTCCAGTAGTTCATTCTAAACCTGCTGAATGGCCCAAATAGAGACCATCATTTCACATGTGGTCAACCATAACATACTCGGTCTTTCAGTGATTTCAGTTCCGATTTGTGAAAGGGCTTTCACCATCACCGTGTAACACATTTTTTTTGTTCCCCGGTTCTAAGTGTTCCTGGCTTGATATATCCCATTATTAAATATATATATATACATATATATATATATATATATATATATATATATATATATATATATATAATTTACACAAAAGTTTGGGTTTGTGATCAGGACTTTGATATTTCGACAATTTCACATTTTTTCAAGAAAAAAATTCTTTTGATTCTATCAGTTCATATAATTAAATCAACAGAGTATATATTTAATGCCACAAACTTATCAAAAACAAACAAGTAAAAACAAATAACAGTTACTAAACAACTAAAACGCGTCAGAAATGACTGGATTTCCTGGGATTGCGGTTATAATCGAGGTCAAACTCCCGCAGCAGCTCCCAGATGTAGTCCCCCGCCATTTAGGCCTTAAGCACACTGGCGACTTTTGTAGAGCCACAAGTGGCTGCGTTTTGTGGCGGGGATATTTTCTCCCATAGGTTCCCATTGTTTTCAAGCTTTGCCGATCATACCCACCAAGTGTGATCGGCAAAGCTTGAAAACAATGGGAACCTATGGGAGAAAATATCCCCGCCACAAAACGCAGCCACTTGTGGCTCTATTACTCCTTCTTGTGGCCCTGGTACCTCCGTTCTATCTCCTTCACATCTCGATGGAATCGCTCGCCTTGTCCTTCTGAGAAGGGACCTCCTGTGTCCCATGGCACCAAAAGCCTTTACCAGATCCTGCACCAGCTGCTGATAGTTCTCAGCTCTGTGGTTGCCCAGGAGTCCCTTGATAACTACTACGGAACTGCTCCATGCTATTCTCTCAAACCTACTGAGCTTATTGGAGAACACGGTAGACTCAAGAACCTTCTTTATCTGAGGTCCAACAAAAACCCCACCTTAAGGAAGAACTCAAAAATGTACTTAAAAGCGGCTCGTTCCTGGTTAAGAGCCTTCAAGAACTGCTTCATCAACCTTAAATTTAATGTGCAGTGGCGGCATGAGCACAATCCTGGGATCAGCCAGTGGCTACCACACGGCGTTCCGGGTCCCAACTACAAATTCTGTTTGCTGCTCCCAGTTCTTCCTGTTGTAGTGGTCAGAGGTGGCTCTGCTGTCCCAAAGTTAGAGGAAGTATTGGGATTTGATAAAACCTCCATAGAGACCAAGCAGGAAAGCCATCATCTTAAAGTCTCCAATGATTTCCCAATGGTGTTGGTTGTACTGCAGAGGTTCCAGGAGAACTTTCACACTGTAGCAGTCTTCCTAAAGGCAGGTAGAATGGGATGGGGACAGCGTCGGGAACTTATTTTTATTGTGGAGAAGGACAGCCTTCAAACTTGTGGTACAGCTGTCTATGAAGAGCCGCCACTCCTTGGGTACAAACGGCACCCCAATACCGTCAAACAATCCAGGCATACCATGACAGAAGCTGAGCCCATCCCTAAGAGTATACAAGCCTGAGAAAGGTTCGTACCGACTTCTCTGACTTGTCTCCTGCACCTCCTTGACCAAGTTCCACTGCTTCATCCTGGAGATGAACAGCTCTGCATTGGGCTTGGTCAGATCCACATCCTTGACCAAGTCATCTACTTCTTTTTGATTCGGGAAGTGAGGAACTTCCTCTGGTACCTCAGGCAGGTAAGCCAAGTCTCCAGCATCCATCTACTCCTCTTCATCAAAACACTTGTCTGGAGCAGGTGGCGCTGGCACAGGATATTTGGAGCAGTGAGGAATTGGAGCAATTGATGATGGGAGATCTGGGTAATGCATAGCAGCAGCATTATTTCCTTTCCGCCGATTGCTAACATCCATCATGAAAAAAAACGCAATTTATGGAGTGGTCTATTGGCTTTTACCAGACCCGTGGGTTTGAGAATTTCAGGAAACTTTTCTCACTTCACAGCATCCACCCTTCCAGTGTCTTCTTGCAGTGCTCGGAACAGTAGTGAGGGGCCAAGGCCTTGTCCTGGTCCCCAAACTTTCATCCTGAAGTATTTCTGGTAGGCTTCTCAAACCTTCACCGGCGTTTCCAAGGAGAATTTTTTGCCTCTCTTCTTTATATACTCGCCGCATATATAACAGAAAGAGTCGGGTGGGGGGGGGCAGTAATCAGAAAATATGGATCTTATGAATCTGAAAGTATAAATCATAAACATGTTAAATGAACATATATGTATAAATTAAGTAGGGTAATTCAGGCTATAGTCATTAAAAAATTGTTTTTAGTACCAAATTGCACCAACGGTAATCGAAATTATGACATCAATTGCTTTTATTGCAATTCTTATATTTTATTACGTTGAATGCTAGTGTCTAGCCTAGAAATTTTACAAAACCAAATTTATTACTGTTTAATATATATATATATATATATATATATATATATATATATATATATATACGTACATATATATATATATATATATATATATATATATATATATATATATATATATATATTAGACCTAAGCAACGTAAAAAAAAAAGCGATTGCATGTCAGGAACAAATTTCTTGTTTTACATGGTGTAACGTAAATATATGCCATCAGGAATTTTTAAATTCAATTACATGGTCGGGGGCAAAATTAGTACATAAAATTTATGGATAGATAGCTAATCAACTAAACAAAAATGAATACATAAATAAACAGATGGATAGACAAAATAAAGTAAATAAAACAGCTAACTAATCAAATGATAAACATATATACAGTAGATATCAAACAGGTGTAACGATACATGAATAGGCAAAAATATATACAAGAGTGTAAATGAGAATGTGGATAAATATAATAAAGCCACTAGATAACAAATGATGAATGAATTAATCGACAAATATCTAACAGGGGTATCAAGTGTATATGCTCTTGAGTGTATGAGTTTATGTCTGTCTGCTTGCGTGGCTACATCAAACCGAGGCAAATATCCGACACAGCTGTGCTTGTTTCCATAGAGACGGGGGTGACCAGAACCGAGCAACACCCGAACATACTCGAGCAGACTCGAACATACAAGAACAGATGCGAACATACTCGAAGAGACCCGAACATAGTCAAGCAAACCAGAACAGTATCAGACGCCTAAACTTAACCAGGATGTTCCACTAATGAGCTTGGCCGAAGTTGCCAGTTATGCCCTGTGCACAACAAATATAGATTAGGAATCGACCTCCATTATGAAGAGGGATTGATAAAGTTGAAGCACTTTCTAAACATGTTCATATCTCCCTCACCAACAAGAACAACAAGTAAACAAAAAATAAATAAATAAATAAATAAAATAAAATAAAATAGGATAAAATTAAATAAATAACATATAAAATAAAGCTAAATTCGCCTGTACCTTTCCAAACAAAATTCACAAATGACGTAGCTTTGTTGATAGTATTACATGCGGAAATACCATTGTGAAATACCAGCAGAATTAACAAGTTCCTAAAAATCTGTCCCCATTGGTAACTGAACTCCATAACAACTGGTCATTGGACATTCTCCAGCTGGCTGGAAAACGGCTCCAGATGTTCACTTTCCATTGTTTCGTTAGGGCATAAATTATATATATATATATATATATATATATATATATATATGTATATATACATATATATATACATACATATATATATATATATATATATATACACGTGTGTGTGTGTCTAAATACATACATACACACACACACACACACACACACACACACACACACACACATACACACACACAAACACACACAAACAGTTCTGATCTCTCTTCCGGGAGGGAAATAGCTGTCGTTCACGAGTCCAACAAGTGATCCAAGACCACGGCGAATTACACACACACACACACACACACACACACACACACACACACACATATATATATATATATATATATATATATATATATATATATATATATATATATAGTTATTAATCTTTTTCAACCACATTAATTATTCACTTTAATTCCATATCATCACGATCGAGATTGCCATACAAATATAAGAAATTGTGCTCAACTTATATCACTCTTGATAGCGTAATGGTTTAAGTCACTGTTCACTTGTTACGTCTGAGCTCGGTTCGAGTCCTTTGCTTCACTACGTATCAGTTTCCGTATATGTTTCCGTCGAGCTCCTTGCCAGTCTCGATCTTGATGACATGGAATTAAAGTGAAAAATTAATGTGGTTGAAAAAGATTAATATCTGTGTACTGGGGACCATTCAGTGTATATATATATATATATATATATATATATATATATATATATATATATATATATATATATGTGTGTCTGTGTGTGTGTGTGTGTGTGTGTGTGTGTGTGTGTGTGTGCATGTATACAGTATATATATGTACAGTCCTTTTGAACCTTCGCACGTAACTCAGTCGTTAGCGTCTTGACTTCGGGATTATGCACGCACAGGTCAGGGTTCGAATCCCTTGGCAGAGCTTCTAAAAACGTTCAATCTGCCTTAAACATACAAAGCTTGTCGAAGGGCTCGCCTAATATGGGGATTGAATGAAAATGAGACTACGTTTTCTGCAGCTACGTGATGTGTGGTCGGGGACTTGTACAGTCCTTTTGAACCATCGTACGTAGCTCAGTCGCTAGCGTCTTGACTTCATGATTATGCATGCATAGATCAGGGTCCGAATCCCTTGGCAGAGCTTCTAAAAAATTTCAATATATATATATATATATATATATATACATACAAGAACATAAGAAGGAGACCGCAAGAGAACATAAGGATTACACTAGACACTACTATGTCTATTACAATCTGTCATCCCTATGCATAAAACTAACATTCTATTAAAACAACCGATAGTTTCAGCGCTCACTACATAGTTACTAATTCTATTCCATTCGTTGGCGTCTATGGGTAAAAGAGTTCTTGCCTATTTCCTTCTTAAATCTAAATTCATCAAAATCAATCTCATTACTGGGAGTCCCGTTGTGTTGATATGATGACCTTGTCAGCATCGCCATTGTTAATGCCCTTGATCCATTTGAACACCTCTATCATATCACCCCGCACTCTGCGTCTTTGTAGAGCGTGTAAATTAAGGTACCTAAGCTTGTCCGCATAAAGTAAAATTCTGAGACCATTTATCATTTTGGTCAATCTCCCCTGTATTGATTCTAGTGATTTTATTCCATTCTATAGGACGGAGACTATAACAGTAGTGCATAGTCAAGGATGTGTCTGACTATCACCAGATAGAGTTTGATAACTACCTCTGCACTTTTATTCGTATCCGTCCTAGCAATGGGATTCCCCCTTGGAGTATTAGTGGCAAAATTCTTCATGAGCTGCATAAGTATTCAAAATATTCAACCGAAAAAAACAGATATCTACTGTTGACACATCGATGACATTTTCATAAAATCCAAGAACAGTACACTGAAAACTTCGATTCATACTACAAGAAACATCTTACCGCACGTTCACTATGGAAGAGGACGTAGAAAAACCTTTGCCCCTCCTCGACCTACTCGTGAAATAAACTGAAAATCCTTTTAATACAGAAGCATATACCAAGCCCACCAACCCTGGACACCGGTCCTGGAGCTGCAGCGTCTACGTCGTGGGACCACCCCCCAACCCCAAGAGTTGGGGGCCAAACAGCAGCATCCACCCCTGGCCATCAGTTCTACGCAGGTGGCACCGATCCCCAAGAGGAGCTACGCCTGCCTTGGCAGTTTCGGCAGTGGCATTCCTTGGGGAGACGGGACTGCTCGGACAGACAGTCTAGGGAACGACAACAACAACAACCCTGGACACCGCCTCAATGGTTTGAGTGCCCTCAGAGACATAAGTACTCCACATCCGAAGAACACTTACCCATTGTAGCACCTGGAGACAAGTACACAATGAAAATGAGCGTTCCACTCAAGTACTGATCAACAATGTCCTCAGTGAAAAAGACATCAACCACCAGACCAAGATGATAATGGACGACTGGTACAACAGTTATAACAATAACTAAAATAAGGAGAAAATTAACATCTACTATCCACATTTACATTAACCTACAAAGAAGAAGAGCGCAAAATGAAACAAATTATCAAGAAAAAACATCAAACCAGTCAACTCGGAGAAAATACTTGTATTAGTGATTTATTATAAGACCAAAAAGATAAAGGAAAAAATCCACCTTCTACTTATGAACAACCCCCACCAATAGAAAAAAGAACATCAGAAGTCACATGTCATGTGTCCAAATGTACTCTAGAGAACTATGACATGTCGTCTCCTTTCATTCCACCTTTCATAAAAAAAATGAACATGGTTTAGCCCAGACAACAAATATGCTAGAAGAAAACACAACTATTTTCGGTATATGTACAGAAGATAGGCGCCTCCCAATCTTATAGACACTATATATCAAAGAGTTGAGCCTAAACCTAAACATACAAGCACAGAACTTCAAAGCCTTACTAAGCATGCGGCAAACCGCCGCAAACAAAAGCATGCAATAAACCGCCACATATATATTTATTGAACAAAGCACCACAAACCCAATTATGGGACATAACGTCACAAACCCAAGCATGCGACATTACATATATATATATATATATATATATATATATGTGTGTGTGTGTGTGTGTGTGTGTGTGTGTATCATATATATATTTATACATATATATATACACATATACAAATATACATATATATATATATGTATATATATATATTATGTAATTGTTGTTATTTCAGTTTACTCTTGAAAATGTCTTCATTAAGACGAAACGTTGAGCTCAAATAATAAAAACAAATGGAAGAATATAGTGACCTAGTTTCAATTCACCCGGTTAATGGCAAAACTCTAATCAGGAAAATCGAGAATACGAGGAAAAACCTGAATAGCTACGTTAACAATGCTGTCGTTTTTAACTCAACGTGTATTACCGAGAACCTGCTCCCTTCTTGTATATATATATATACATATGTATATACATACATACATATATATATATATATATATATATATATATATATATATATACATGTTCGCACCAGGCATCACACTAGGCGAATTCTCCACGAAATTCTGTGACACGGACAAACCAATCACTCAGATACAGAGCTAGTCAGTACCCATCGCACCCACCCACACAATAGCCTAGGTCCCACGGTCACTCACATAACGCGATATCACTCACACCAACGCTCTCCTTCAAGAAAACAAATGTTCTGTACATATTGCCACAAACCAGGACATCTCGTTAACACGTGCTACCATAGGTACCCATCACAACCACACAAACATTGCGATCATCACTGGACATGTTTTCACACGAGTGATCATTTCCGTGTGCTGCTAGCACGGAGGCAACACACGCAAGGATCCACAGATCGCTCTCCTGCAAGACATTCACGTACCGAATCTCCTGCAAGGTACTCACGTAACATATCTCCTGCAAGGCATTCACGTAACAGATCTCCTGTAAGGCATTTACGTAACACATCTCCTTTGTGACTACAGGATACAAATACACAGTGCACACCATGGACAGTTACTCCATACCCAGATTTTCAATCAACTCTACCGGTACATACCCTGGATATGCCAAACTTATCCTCCCATTCATTAACTTTCAATGTTTCGTCTAACAACACCAAAGAGACAGTATTTCTCGACATGGATTCTCCAGCTAACATCGTGTCAGTACACAGTTTCCACGAATTCCGCACTGAAACAAAACGTGTTACCATTTTGGAACTCCCTGACGTCAACTTTTGAAATATCTATGGCGTACCATTCCCTATGTTTGGTAAATTCTCCCTAGACATTAGCTTCAAAGAGGAGTACCCTTCAATTCCAGTTACCGTTTACGTAGTTGATGTCTACTTTCCTGCTGATATCCTCATAGGCTTAACATTGATGAAGCAACATAACAATCATTTACCATGCTCAAGATGGCATCATCTATGCCAAAAATTTCTTCCCTGCATTGCCATCAGCAACTTCCCACAAAGCCAACCACATCAACGTGGCCGAGCAGGCAGAATATGATTTAACGTCAGTTAAGACTACCCCCCCAACATTAAAATTCACTCTGCTTCATCACACGAGGATACACCACCTGCTAACATAAATGGCACCGCCACACAAACAACTTCCCACGATTCTAACTCTGCTACTTTAATGACAGCTGTGGATTTACGTTCCAAACGTAACAGACGCACTAACTTCTCCCGCATGTCTAATTCAACAAAACTCTGGTCAAAACACCCATTGAATACCGTTGAGTTTTACATTCTTTACATACTAAACCACACCCCCACCTCAAAGCTCTCCCCTAAATTCTCTGGACCCTATCGCATCACTGGACATGAGTCAAAGATCAAAGTTAAAACACTCAGGTTGCTCGATCTCAGGGAGATCGTCTTGCACAAAGATCATATAAAAAAGTCTCCTGTGTCCTCGATATACTGTTTCTTCACAAACTCACACTACTCCTGCAATAGAGGACCATCACCAATCCTTTCAACCAAAATCTCCAGTTCCCCTTCCCAGCTATAATCTTCGAAATCAAAAGACAACTTCATAAATGTATATTTTTGCGTAAGTGAACGAAAATTATATCTACTACCGCATGCTCATAGAATTAAGCTTATTTTTATTCTATACATGTATTTCCCGATACCACCATTATTCCAACATTAAATGTATGTATCTTCATGCCAAGGTTCTGCAAGCAGAACTCCAAACGTCTTCAGATTGACCCTCAAGATATTTTCTATTGTCACGGATCCTCCCAAGGAACAGTCTATGGTCTCTAAGTGACCAGAGGACTCGACTTTCCAGCCAACGCCCCGAACCGAACAAAAGACCTCCCTGCATTTCGGGTCAGACGCCCGAAACATCTGCTTCAACAAAAGAAGCCGCCAGTATGTCGCCGTGACTCTCTGACGCCTGCACCTCGCAACCGAAGCATTTCCTTTCGTGTAGCGATCAGCATGGGGCACCACTGTAAATTTCGCGTATTCGTATATATAGTAACCTTTGTAACCATGTAAAATCTATCAAACCCCCGTAGTCTCCCTCGGAGGTTGCATTGTATATGTAGACCAGAGAGCAGCCTAGAACATTAAAGTAAAGACAAATCCCTGGCTTTAATTCACCAATGTTGAAGTTAACAATAACTCAATATGATGACGATGATGATGATGATGATGATGATGATGATGATGATGATGATGATGACGACGATGATGATGATGACGACGATGATGATGATGATGATGATGATTCCTCACTTCGTTTTTCCTTCCCCCTCTATCCTCTCCTTCCTTTGCCTCCTCCTTTCAGCAAGCCCCTCCTCCTCTACTCTTTTTATTTCCTCTTTGCTAGCTGCGCGGATTTAATTACCCCTTTTCGAAGCTTCTCTTTCTTCTTCATCTCGGAATTGTTTTCTTTTCTCTTCCTCTCGCATTTCATCGACCGTTTGCTCTTTTTCCTTTATAGCACTACTCTCTTCCACCTCCTCTCCAATTTCTCTTCCACTCTCTCTCATCGACCGTTTGCTCTTTTTCCTTTATAGCACTACTCTCTTCCACCTCCTCTCCAATTTCTCTTCCACTCTCTCCTCCAACTCCTCTTTCCTCCCTCTCCCCCTATATCTCTTCCACCCTCTCCTCCAACTCATATTCCACCTTCTCCTCTTTTCCTCTTCCACCCTCTCCTCCAATTCCTTTTCCACCCTCTGTTCCAATTCCTCTTCCACCCTCCCCTCCTTTGCCTCCTCCTCTTTCTCTTCCTCCTTTCCTTCCTCTCATCCTCTTTCTCCTCCTCTTTCCCCCCATTCTCTTTCTCTTCCTCCTTTCCCTCCTCCTGATTCTCGTCCTCTTCCTCTTCATCCTGATTCTTTTCCTCTTCCTCCTTCTCTCCTCCCCATTCTCTTCCTCCTTCCCCTCCTCCTCTTTCTCTTCCTCTCCTTCCCCTCCTCCTCCTTCCCCTCCTCCTCCTTCTCTTCCTCCTGACTCTCATCCTCTATCTCTTCCTCCTTCCTCTCCTCCTCTTTCCCCTCATTCTCTTTCTCTTACTTCTTCCCCTTTTCCTCTTTCTCTTCATTCTTCCCCTCCTCTTTCCCTTCCTCCTAACCCTTCTCCTCTTTCTCCTTCCCTTCCTCCTCTTTCTCTTAATTATTCCCCTCCTCCTCTTTCTCTCTCTCCTTTTCTTTCTCTCTCTCTCTCTCTTTCTGTTTCTTTCTCTTTTTCTCTCTTCCTTTCTCTATTTCTCTCTCTTCTCTCTTTTTCCTTTATCTCTCTCTCTCTCTTTCTCTTTCCACCTCTTCACCGTTTTATCTGCCTTCTCCGCCACCTCCATCGTCACTCCAGGACATGAAGAATCTTTCATTAGTACCATTTAAAGGACAAAATTGCCAGCATGATACAGCCTATTCTAAAAAGACATAATAACCTACGAAAGTACATTATGTCATAAAAGAAAGAAAAAAAAAACATAACAACCAAGAAGGATAGCAAGGAGTAACATTTAGCCGCACATTCCTATACCAAACGAGTTTTGTTCCTTGGTCTGCAATGCAGAGATCAAAGCAAACGGATAACGATCGTATTGCAAAGAGAGATTTTGGTTTCAGGTGAGACTTCAGACGCCAAAAGTCAGAGCTCATGAAGTATGCCCACGTTCTTACGAAAATATTCTCGGAGTCGACATGACGTCACGTTGTGGTGATAATATTTCTGCGACGATAGTGCCACCACAAGTGTAGGTCCCTATCCCTAGCAAGCATAGTTATTTGCGTCGAAAATAAATAAATCTATACATCATGGGGTTACTTTTAGTAAGGAAATCTTTGGATATTCTAAGGGTTTACTAGTTTTGATTGGGGTACAGACAAAAAAAATCTCTACTACGTTTATTTGATGCATTATATCGATCCAAGCTGGATTAAGCTGCAAAATATACTCTCATTGCAAGACAGAACTAGGAGAACAAGACGTTGTTCACAATATGAGCATGAGAATATGTTCTGTCGACATGAAAGTATTCATGTCGACACACATCACCTGCCATTGAATCTTTGCAGAGAGGCGTTAGGACTACGTTATGCAGTAAGAATTAAAAGCTCACCAGATAACCAATCATATTGATTACTGAATCAGACCCTCTCCATTAACTACAAAGTAAACTCAAAGCCCTTTCAAGTGCGCTTTAAGGAACAATTGGATAATAATACCATTTTCAATAAGAAGATCATGCCAGTACAATATCCTAAACACACTCCATGGCTAATACCTGAAGAGTAGCGCTGCAGCACAAACATCTGCAAAAGGAATTCTCCAACACAGCAAGTACGGGTAAGACTTCTTGAACGTGATCGTAAACATAGCAAAGATTTTAAGATATTTACTGGTTCTAAATCTAATGTAGGTGTCGAATATGTAGTAGTCACTGAAGAGCATTCTAGCTTGGGTCGGATGTCAAATTCGTCTTCTTTTAATGCAGAATTAGACAGCATTAGTCCACGTACTGAAAGAGGTTATCACCACTAAAGCCAAGAAATTTGTAATATATACGAATTCCAAAAGTGCAATTGATGCCATTTGTCAGCACAATCCTTTCCTTCCTCTAGACCAGTGGTTCCCAAACTTTTTTTTTTTTAGTTTTACAATTATACGTACTAAGTTAACCTTAATCCTAATGCCGGGTACCGTAATGTTTTCTTGATTTTATTTTATTCTATTTTATTTTCAATTTTTTTTAAGCCCTCCATTACCCCCGAAAATGTGTTACCTCCCCCCCAGGGGATAATTTACCCACAGTTTGGGAACCACTGTCTAGGCCAAAAGGCACAAGAGTGGTTATATCATATCTATGGTCGACACAAATCTGTGTGC
>NC_134806.1:49638509-49648509 GCF_046742065.1 Oratosquilla oratoria
TGTTGTTGTTAGCCTTGGTGGTGGTTTTTTGTCGTCGTTGGCGTTATCGTCCTCAGCGTGGTTGTGGTGAGTTTCTTCCAAAAGTCTCACCCTCGTTCTCAAATTCCTTCAGAAAAGAGGTTTACGCTCGAGTGGGATTAGCTTCGACCAAAGCCGTTGTACCTCGTGGCGTTCGGACTCCCTGACAATCACCAGTAAACATCACCTTTAATCTCAGGTGTGTGTAGATGCGGCATGGACTTGGATCGCGCACTCTATCGACCACGTGACCGCGATCTGCCATGCACACCTGCCTTCGCTGCTTCCCTGCGTGACCCAAGGCTAACGTAATTATGCAATTATGCCAAACGGGAAATTAACCTAGGCGTTGTATACATACGGCTTCTGGCTGCATGTAAAATGAGTTCGGTTCTAACCTTACAAATAAAGGACGAACTCGCTAACCCCTCTTTTCTTCTAGCCCTCTCCCCGCTACACTGGTGACCTTACAGAGCGATAATGGACCCATCTACCGCTTTTGCCCCCCGACGCCACGTTACCCGCTACCAACTCCGTCCACGCCGTCTCCCTGAAGCCGCCATTCTTCCCCATAGTCGACGGGTCCTCCTGGTTTCGCCAGGCAGAGTTCCAGTTCCGCTTTCGGAGAATTAGTCCGCTTCAAACCAAGGCCGACTACGTTCTCGAGGCAATCCCTGAGGAAATGTTCCCTCTTATTTCTCAATGGCTTGCTCAACACGACGATGTCATCCAGTATAACGCTCTGAAGCAATACCTACTTCATGACTTCACGCTGTCATTGGCCTCCAAAACCGCAAAAATCCTCCAACTCTCCCAACAGCCACTGGGGCACATTAAACCAAGAACAACATACCTAAAGACCCTTTCCATCGCCCGTCTCCCACCCACAGCCGACGAAACCAGCAGGAGCATCGATATATTCCATCAGATGTGGCTCTTACGCCTCCCCGCGCCCGCCCGATTCGTCCGTGGCAACGCCGAGGACATGACCATCGACGAGGTTTCACGGAAGGCGGACCATCTTGACAAATCCCACGCCACCGCAGTAAGGGGCCAGGACGACAATCACGCCATCCTCTGCGACATCAGCATCGGCCGCCCACGACCCCCCATTCCTGCTGTCTTACGACGTCAGGTGTTCAACTTAATAAACGGTCTATCACACCCTTCAGGACGCATCATTGCGAAGCTCATGAAGAAGAAATTCCTTTGGCACAGCATCTCCAACGACACAAAAGAATGGGCTAGATCTTGCATCGCCTGCTAACAAAGCAAAATTCATCGCCCACACTGAGTCAGGTATTGGATCATTCCATCAGCCCCCAACAACGCTTTATATATGTGTGTGTGTGTGTGTGTGTGTGTGTGTGTGTGTGTGTGTGTGTGTGTATGAAACCATGCTTTCATACATAGAATCAGACGTACGAACACACACACTTAGGTACCACGCCTTAACGTCTTCGCGCCCAACATGAGCTTTTGTCGCGCCTCTACATGTCAGTCTTGATTACCACAACATTGCATTTACGTAACATTGTATTTAGAACATCCACACAACATTTATATTTATACATCACACGCGTATATATCATAATTAGATTTTGCATGTCATTTTGCTATTGTAAAGACCCTATTATTCAGACATGGGTATGTAAGTAGTTTCAGCTACATATATGTATGGTAACACATGGCCATGGGCATCCCCCTGGACACAACGCTTTTGCCCGCGAGAGTCCCTGCTCAGCAATCAACCCGTGTAGACCTGCTGCAGAAGGGTGTACTAGAAATTAAACTATACAAAGTCAATCCTCGGCCTTTATTTTCTCAACATCATTGTTGTAAGGTCTCTTAATAAACATGCAACAAAGGGTGACAATGGTGTGTCAAAGCAATACGTGCATAGTGACGATAAACGCCGAGTGCTTCTTATGTACGCCATTACTTCTGCACACGCCTTTGAATTGGCCTCTTCTGTTCCGTACCAGTGCATTCTATGCCGCAACTACTTATCTGACCACCCTCATCTGCTTCTTCTACGCCCCTTCCACACCCCAGCTATGGTCTACAGTACTCTACACGCACGCTCCCAGCTAAGCCATCTTCTCGATACTTCTCGTTTGCTGCAGTCGACTTCTCATCACATATCTACGTCGTCCGGCGTCATCCTACGCAGCACCTGATAGCTCTCCGAGACAGGCATCGGCTCCTAAGGAGTTTCTCCACCAACCGTCTCGTCGTTGTCCTAGAACAGTGGTTTCCTGTCCTAGAAGGTACGTCTTCATTATCATTTTTTTATGATACGCTGTGGCACCCTATTCTAGGGCCACCTCCATCTACTCTCCCGCCACCAGAGACCGTACGCTGGGCATCCAGCAGAGGCATCCCCGAGGAAGATATAATCTTCTCCCATCCGTTACCAGCTAGCGTGACTGTATACGCTCCCTTGTACCTCCTCCGCCGAGCTTGAGCCACCTCTACCACCTTCCCGTTCCTCATGGCCGCTACGAACTCAGTGATTGGCTCCCACATCCAAAACAAACTGTAGTGCTCCGCGAGTCCTAGACTGTAAACAATCGGTTGCTGTTCTTTAAAACTGTTTTCTTATATAACTTCTTCAAATAATATATAAATTATATACGTGTACATAGTGTTTTAGTAATACCACCTATACATACATATACCAAAGGCTTTTTCACCCTTACAAGGGAGGTAGCCAAAAAAAAAAAAAAAAAAAAAATGGCATAAAAACCTCTCCCACCCATTCCATCCCCAACATACTCCACTCCCATCCACCCTCCTTCCTCCCTCTTACCTTGGCACTTCCTGGATGACGGGTCATCCCTGCATCTAACCCACTGCCCTGGGTCAGAAGCAGCGTCGCAAAACACAGCACATCCACAGCAAGGCCGCTTCATTAAATCGGTGACCCCCCTCTCTCCGTCCCCCTCATGCACAAAAGGAGAAGACGGGGGAGAAATCCCTTCGGGCTGCGTCAAAATATCATTCATACATACTCCTTCACCCCTTATCCCCCACCCATTCCACCTCATGCATCATAGCATCATCAATACACAACCATTCTCCATTCATCCCTATCTCCTGTCCTCTCCCATCCTTCCTCAACAGACATTCCCCTCTTTCTCAAAGCCCCTTTTACCCCATCCATCCATCTCATCCTAGGTCGCCCCTTCATGTTCACACCTTACATCTCTGCCTTCCACACTTCTTTTACTAGTCTTTCTTCACTCATTCTTCCCATGTGTCCAAACCATCCCAATACTCTTTCATCAACACTATCTCCCAATTCCCTTTCCACCCCTGTTCTCCTCCTCACCTTCTCATTTCTCACTCTATCCAGCCTAGTAACCCCTATCATACTTCTCAGGCACCTCATCTCAAACACATTCAAACTCCTCTCTTCCTCTCTTATGTTCCAAGTTTCTGCCCCGTACAGTGCTGTCGGCACAATCACTCCTTCATACAATCTCCTCTTAGCATCTATTCCCAAATGACTATTTCTCATTACACTTTTTAAGCCCCAAAGGGATTTACTCGCTTCTCTCAATCTACATTCTACCTCCACCTCCACTCCTTTTCCCACCACATTCACACCCAAGTATCTAAAACTATCCACTTCCTCCAGTCTCTCTCCCTTAATACTCACTTCCAGTCTGCTGCCACTTTCACCCCTTGTACATCTCATCACCTTACTTTTACTCACATTTATCTTTAACTTCCTTCTTTCGCACACCTTCCCAAACTCTGTCACTATCTTCCTCAATCCCTCCTCTGATCCTGCTACAAGTGCAGTGTCGTCAGCAAACAACAGCTGGCTCACCTCCCATTTTTCTCCATTTTCTTTAATCATCTCCAATCCCTGGCCCATTACGCTTGCATTTACCTCTCGCACCACCCCATCGATGTATAAATTGAGCAGCCAGGGCGACATAACACATCCCTGAAGAAGTCCCACCCTCACCTCAAACCATTTCTAATCCTAACACAGTCTCTACTGCTCTCGTAAAAACTCTTGACTGCTCTTAAAAGCTTTCCTCCTATCCCATATATCTGCAATATCTCCCACAGTGCCTTTCTGTCTACCCTGTCAATAGCCTTTTTCAGATCCACAAAAGCCCAAAATATATCCTTACCTTTTCCTATAGCTTTCTCAGGTAGCTGTCTTACCACAAAAACCCGATCTACTCAACCCCTACCTTTCCTAAACCCACACTGTTCCTCACCAATTACTCCCTCTCTTCCTCTCCTAATCCTCTCAATCAAGACCCTCCCATAAGCCTTTCCAACTATACTTAACAAGCTGATCCCTCTAAAACTACTACACTCACACTTATCACCTTTTCCATTGTAAAGTGGCACTATATAGGCACTCCTCCAGTCCTCCTTCACTCTGCCATCTCTTAAATAAACATTAAAGAACCTCACCAGCCAGTCCACCATAACTGTACCTCCTTTTTCCAAACATTCTGCATGACTTTCATCCAACCCAGGTACCTTACCTGCTCTCATTATCCAAACAACTGCTTTTACTATATCTTTCCTTATTTCTCCTCAATTTTCCTCACTTATCACGGTCATTTTCTTAGCTTTTCCCACTGCAGCTAACTTTCCCTCCCTATCCTTCTTCACATTTATCAACTCCCTAAAATATTCTGCCCATTTTCCTCTTACTGCCTTCTCTTCCATTATAATCTATTCGTCTGCACCTTTTCTCCCACCACAGGGTTAGGCGAAAAAAGGAAATTAATATTTAGAGAAATGGTACAGAACAGTGATAAGGGGTGGGGGACAGCATAACGGAGGGACACTCCCAGTATAAAAAAGTATCATCATTTCTCTATGAACATAGATTTCCTCTATCACAGACAAAATGATGTGTGGCTCTGGTCTATAGGGGCGCCCCATATGGACCCTAAAGTATCACCTGCATGCTACTTTGCCACAATAACATGCAGCCAATACCCCAGACGGGTTGATGTCTTTTGCAAAATCTAGGTCCCTTGTGTGTCTACCATCTACATCGTTATAGATTCTCATCAATGTCCTAACCTACCATTCGTGCTTCGGGTTCTCACTCATAATTCATCTTTTTCTTTGTAAGGTAAGTAGATATTACTTTTGACACCTCCAGATGAAGTACCTCCTTTTAAGTTGATCTTATGACTTCGCACATACTCATGTTGACGTCGTCGGTCCGCTCCCTCCGTCGGGAGGCCTCTCCTACCTCTTTACCGCCATCGATAGATCAAACCGCTGGTTAGAACCCATCCCCATGAAGGACGCTACCGTCACGTCCTGAACAACAGCCCCCCGCAGTGGACGTATCGTCAGATCCGACCGGAGAGCTTGTTTCATGTCATGGCTATGGCAGTCCCTATCTGAACTCCTGGGTAGATTAGCCCTCCACACTGCCTCCTACAACCCTGCAGCCAACAACATGGTCGATGGAACCCACCGTTCAATCAAGGTATATCTTATGTAACGTTGCAACAATAACTTCTGGCCACCCCAACTACCATGGATACTCCTTAGTCTCCGGATAGCAATCAAGGACGACCTCAATATATGCCCATCAGAGATGGTCTCCGGGTAGGGTATTGTTATGCCAGCAGAACTTTTCCCTCCACAGGAATTTCCCGAGAGCCTGCAGCAGCTGTGACGAACTGTCGGTAAATTTGCCCCATACTTGGCGACACATCACCGGGGCGTCAAGGAATACCTCTCAAAGGATCTCCGCAACTTGAGGTACGTCTTCCTAAAGACTAACGTAGACACACCACTGCTCACATGACCCTACCCTGGCCCCCATCTTGTCCTTGAACGGAAGGACAAGACCTACTGCATCTCTATCTCCGGCAAGCCAGAATGGGTCTCCATCGATCGCCTAAACTGGCCTACCCCGACACTCCGCCGACCCAATTCTCGCGAATAGGACGCCTTCTGAATCCAAGGTATTTCTAATGGGTGAGTATTGTAGATATCGCATGTATTTGGAGGGCGCATTGTATCGACCATGTGGTTGTGATCTGACATGCACACCTACCTTCACTGCTTGACCCCAGTGTGACCCAAGGCGAGCCTAATTATGTAATTATGCACCACGGGGGATTGCCCGTGGTATTGTATATATACGGCTTCTAGCCGCATGTAAAAGCAATCCGGTTCTAACCATATAAAGGATTAACTGGCTAACCCTTCTTTCCTTTTCACCGTAGCTCCCTCCTCACTACATGCACAAAGTAGAAAGCGTGGTCGAAAACGCCGCTCAGTAGCGGCACGAATGAAAAAGAAAAAAAGTATTTAGAATTTCTATTAGACGCATTTTTCTATTTTCTTTTATTATTTTCTCGTGTGGCTGTGAATAAAAAAGTAATTTGATTACAGTTGCAATACGTTTGATTACGTTAGAATTAGATTTCGTTGCAAAACGGAATGACTGGCTGTGCACGCGCACCTGGCTAGCTGCTGCCTGTTGTACAAACGCTGCATCCGACTGTGTGCGAGAGGCAATCGATGACAACTCGGCAAAGAGACAAAACATGCAGGGCGCCCTGGAGCAGAGGAGAACTTTCTAGATCTGAGCAGATTTTATTTTCCCCCATGTTATTTTCTAATGTAACTGTGGTACAATACTGTAGAAACATACGCAAAGAGACATTTCTGTTTGTTTTGATCAATGATGATTTGGCATAGTTTGGCCGAGCGTTTCTGAATATAAAAACAACAGTTCGAAGCAACCTAGACCAAAACTTCTCGAGTCGAAAGAGCGTATAGAGAATGAGTTTGAATGAAGACGACAGATTCGGGGCGAGGCCAAACTCGTATACTGCAGGCGTGTGATAAGATTACGTCTTCTAGTTGTATATAATGAAATGAAGACAAGGAAGAATACAAACAGTTGTAAAATCTTGCACAAGGGAATAGTGACAGACATATTTACTTTTTCTGTCTCCTCACTTTCCGCCCCTCTTTTACATTTTTTTTTACCCTTGCCTCTCTTTTTTTTACCATTTTCCTGCTACTCCCCCCTTTCTTTCTCTCTTCTTTCTCTCTTTCCTCTTTCTTCCATTCAGCCTTTCTATGCACTTGCCATCTGAAATGATACATTGGCTACAAGATAAGATTTGGTGATTCTTTTTAAGACGAATCACAAAAGATCCATCGTTCTCACAGGAGATGAGAAACTTCCTTAGACAAGTGGTTTTCTTGCGCTTAATTATTACAATATATGGTTTATGAATTGGTGTCTTCCTCCTTCAGAGCTGTATTCTAAATTCCTGTTATCTATCTATTTACTGATTAATTTCGGTTAATTTTTTTTTTATCTGTTCATTTATCCATTCATTTATAACGTTTAATCAATATTTATCAATATAATGGGTTTATCAATTTGCTGATTAAATTGCCAGTTTATTCATCTCTTCAATTTTTTATGTTCTGTCGCGTCTTGAAGTGTGTTATAAATAAATTCGAACGTTTGGTGCTAAATCTTCTCGGCTTCCCTAGAAAAAGAAAGCAATAATGCACGAAATCTTTTACCAGTTACCCAAAGCTTTCAGATGCAAAAGATTAGCCTAGCCTAGCCTTGAAGCCTTGGCACAGTCTTGCACACAAGTATTCTTATATATGTTTTTTCTTTTCAGTCTCATTTTCCGAGTGTGCTCACAAATATCTAAACAGAATAATGCCATTTATATGTTGTGCTTTGGAGAACGCCAGAACGATTTCATTTAGCCGAGGGCAAAGATTTGAGGGAAAATGGGGTTTGAGATAATAATCACTCACATTGTGGCAGCAACGGCCCACTGAAAGGTTCTCCTCCGAAGCTCTCCTTCTAAACAGTGACGAATCTAGAACATCTTATTTTATTCACCTCTCTGGGAACATCTCGGGCGCGAAGGGGGATTATAATTCGATTGATCCAAGCTAATTCAAACTGATGAGACTCCAGTGCACTACGAAAAAAAAAGTAAAAGTATATGTATGCGTGCGAGGAGGAGAGGTTAGGGGGAAGGATGAAGAAGACGTGAGGAGTTGAGGAGAAAGGATCGAGAAGAATGAGATGGAGGATAGCACGAGTTGAGATGGGAAGGATAGAGGTGGGAGGGGAGGAGGAAGGGGGGAGGGAGGGAGGGTGGGTGGGGGGTGAGTTTTGGGGACGTGTGAAGGAGAAGCGTGTGAAAGAGGATAAGGATGAGAATAAGGAAAAGGATCAGATGAAGGAGGAGGAGGAGGAGGAGGAGGAGGAGGAGGAGGAGGAGGAGGAGGAAGAGAGAAAAAAGAGAAAGAGGAGGGGAACAGCGAGTTTTAAGGGTCAAAATGTATGTTTGATAGAACAAAGAAAACGGGTGCCGGGCAGAGGAATAATCGTGAATGACAATAGGGGTGGAAGAAGATACTTCGGGTCGGGGTGGGGTGGGAGGGGGAGGGAAAGGGCGTGAGATTGATAGGAAGAGAGAAGGGATAGAGTAAAGAGTGTAAAAGAGGGAGGAAGAGTGGAACTGGGAGAAGGGAATGAGGGGGGAGAGAGAGAGGAAGATGTGGAGGTGGTGCGGGGTAGGGGAGGTGGAAAAGGAGAACGGAGGAGAATAAGGCGTAGAACGAGGAGGACGAGGGTATGGGACAAGAGGAAAGAAAAAGGGAGGGAGAAGAGAAATTGAGAGAGGAGAGAAGGAGAGGGAAAGGGGCAAGGAGAAAGACAGAGAGATAGACGGGGGGGGGGAACGGGAGGGGAAAGGGGTATGATGGAAGGGAGGGAAGGGGTAAGTAAGGAGGCGAAGGAGAAAATAAATGTCAAAGAAGAACAAATGGAAAAAGAGGCAGACGTCTGAAGGGAGGGGGAAAGGAGGGAGCGACGTGGATTGGGAGATGCTATGAAGGTCTCACATGGAGAAGAGAAATAGGAGGAGGGTGGGTAGGAGGAGGAGGAGAAGGAGGAGGGAAGAAGGAGGAAAGGAACCCGAGGCTCCAAGGCGATGGAAGAGATTCTTCCCATTTCTTATCTCTTCCATATGAGAAGAAAGCCGCCATTCTTTTAAACAGGACATACAGCATAGTCGCGGTCAAAACTATTCAACCCTCTTGTGCTTTTCCCACCAGTCAAAAACATTGTTTCCTGATGAGTATTTGATCTTATTTATGTAGGAACGTACCTTACACATTGAACACTATTTAGAAAAATACTGCTAAATATTGACAACACAAGTTGTATATATGGTGGGAAAAAATCATTGGTTCAGAAAGTTTAGCTCCTGTTCTACATTCTTTGTATTTAGATGATCTCATGTCTTCCGTTATAGTTTTCAGTCTCCATTCTTGGAAGAGGTCTGACTGGGTGGGTCCTTGATGATTGAGACACACTGAGTCCGCTCCCTTAGCCGAGTAAAAGTAGCCTCTGTTTAGCGCGAACAAAATATATCAAATGCGTTTAGCGCGAACAAAATATATCAAATGCGTTTAGCGCGAACAAAATATATCAAATGCGTCAACATGTTGATGGAATCAGTGGTCAACCAGGCAGGAATGGGGCATTATGGTATTTCTGGCTCTCGTTAGACGATTCTATTCAGCTGTGGAGACACCTTTATATCAAGGGGTTCACCTTTTGAGGTCTGTATTAGGAATGTCTTCATTGTGTCTGCTGCCAAGCGAAGTTTGTTCAGGGAAAAACTTCTCAAGATGCCAGAGTACAGGGCACTCTCACGGCACTCTCAGGGCACTCTCATATTCTGACATTCCTTCAATAGCGAGTGGGTTATCTTTATTTCGAATAACTCCTCCATCGGGTCGTCCTTCTCTTGTTCTGTGGTTACTGCCAGGTTATTGCATTCATTTCAGTGGCACCATTTTGATTAAATCTCTCTTTATCACCTTTGGAATTTCTTTACGAACCTATTTTTTGTAGTGTCCGCCAGGCAATTTCATTCGCGTCAAATGGATTAACAAAAAAGTAAAGCTCTCGCTT
>NC_134806.1:49661009-49666009 GCF_046742065.1 Oratosquilla oratoria
GAAGCTGTCACCCATGAGTAACTACTAAAAATACTCGGCAAAAGTACTACACATTTGACACTAGTTCGCCATCAGTTGTTCGATCTATGCTCCCCTGGATCGCAGATTTGATTTGGAGTATATTTTTAGGGCTCGGTAAGGAGGCCTCGGGTCATTTACATTAAAATGGCCCACGGTATCCTCAGCTATTCCCCTGACATACTTCTCCTCGTCTATTCTCATGAGAGCTCTAGTTCGCCATTTTTGAGTCCTGTATTGGTCCGGGTCGCCAGCCATTCTGGAAGAATTGCCTAACTCTATTCTTTAGTGTCTTCCGCGACGCCACACCACTTCTCGACCTTCGGAGCTCTCCAACTCACTCCTCGACAGCTTTCTGAGTTCCATGTTTAAAATGGGTCCCACAGTTCTCCAGGGTCCTCAAGAGAGCCACCAATATCAAAAATAGAAAAGCAAATACTGAAAAACCAGACCTACGTTTCATCATGGTTCCAGATTCTGGCTTTTCCCACACACTGAGTAGGATACTTAGACCTTCAGCTCTAGTAGTTGTTATCGACACAGGAAAAAAATCGGACACTTGGTTAGGAAGAACACAAAGCCTCGCAACGACACCAGCATACTTTACAAAATCCCCCTACAACGGATGCGACAGCGCATACTTCGGAGAAACATAAAGAGGACTGACAAACATACTCAGAGAACACAAAGCGGACATTAGACTCCACCGTGAGACAAACGCCATCGTAAACCACGTAGACACAGAAGGACACTTACCAGATTGGGAGACATCCACCATTTTGACCCAAAGATTACACAAAAAAAAAAAAAATCAAAGAAAAATAATCGAATCTCTATACATAGCTAATTACAACAGCACAAACAAAAGGACAGAAGACTTAAAGTGGGCAAAAATCACAGCCACTTATGCACTCAATGAGTGGAAATCCGTACCATGCACCAGAACCCCGGACTAAATCCTACACTTTCCTTGCCACATTTTTCGCTTTAATTCAAACAATTTTTATTCTTATTTTTATTATTCTTATTTTTCTTTTGCTATCATTATTTCTTTTCTTCTCTAGTAATACTATTTTTTCTTGCCACATTGTTATTAATTCATTATTAATTTCTACTACCATTTAATTCTTCTGTCATTGTAACATGTGAGTTCCTTTACACTAGGACAGGTATGCACACCTACATATACGCCACTTCTAGCCCTGTAGCAATATTCTTTTGGAAAAGCTTGTAGTAAAACTAGTCAAGAATAAAACTTAGAATAAGACTCCAGTCTTCCACCCACTTTATATATATATATATATATATATATATATATATATATATATATATATATACATATATGATCATTTTTATGACAGTCGCATGTAGGATTCGAGCCCACTGCTTTTGGCCACCCGTAAGATTACTTCGGAGAGCCTTAATCTTACGAGTGGCTGAAAGCAGTGGATTCGAATCCTACATGCGATTATCATAAAAATGATCAGATTAATGTCACTGTCACTAGCGAATTTCTCTCATATATATATACATATATATATATATATATATATATATATATATGTGTGTGTGTGTGTGTGTGTGTGTGTGTGTGTGTGTGTGTGTGTGTGTGTGTGTGTGTGTGTGTGTGTGTGTGTGTGTGTGTATGTATATATAAAGAAAAAGGAAAAAAAAGAGTATGACAGCGACATATGAGTAATGAGCTAATCGGAAGTGAGCTAGGGCGTAGGAAATGGCAACTTAAGAACCACTTAGATTGGATAGAACAGAGGCCCTTGAAATGGTATTAGCTCGCCTTGTCCTCTGAACTTCGCTCTTAGTTCGTGCACACAAAAATAACAAAAGATGAACGTGTAGGACGGTGAAAGGGAGGTAGAAAAGAGGATGAAGGCAAGGAGGAGGAGGGGAGGAGGGGAGGAGGAGGAAGTGATAGAGGAGTTGGAAGAAGAGGAGGAGGAGGAAGTGATAGAGGAGTTGGAAGAAGAGGAGGAGGAGGAGGTAAAGAAGAGTAGAGGTGGGGAGGAGAAGGAGGAGGAGGGGGAGTATGGGGAAGAGAAGGAGGGGTAGGAGACGGGAAGGAGGAGGAGGAAGAGGATGAGGATGATGAAGAGAAGTAGGAGGAGGGGTTGAAGGAGGAGGAGGAGGAGGATAAGGATGAGGAAGAGGGGTGATTGGTTGATCTATGTTTTATTGTGTTTGAAAGAGAGAATGTGGAGGAAAAGGATGACAGGAGGAAAGGAAGGAAAAGAGGAGGAGGGGAGAAAAAAGAGTAAATGGAGTAAGAGGAAGATAAAAAGAGGAAAGAGGAGGAGGAGGAGGAGGAGGAGGAGGAGGAGGAGGAGGAGGAGGAGGAAGACAGAGAGAGGAAAGGCAGTGGAAGGCATTTGATTCATTCAAAACCGGTATGGGCCGAGACGACTGCAGCGCTAATACTCCGAGTATAAACAACTCCCTTGCTGGGCGACATTTTCTTTTATTCTGATTGTCACTCGACTATTTTTCATCTTTGTTCAGCCTCCTAAGAAACGAAGACATCACTCGTAAACGACTCATCATCTTGCCTCAAGAGCTTGCCCTAAGCGTTTGTTACACGTTAATGGTTGGTCCTTTATTGATCAATTGGCAATTCTATTTCGTGTTGTCAAGAATATTGTTTTTCAAAAATCTGAGGCCATAATAACCCTTTCTGTCCGAGATGTATTTATGTCTTTGTTCTGGCTATTGCCAAGCTATTTTAATCACCTCCGTGGCACCATTGATAATTAAAATATGTCAGGCCGATGGGCATTATAGGCATCAAAATAAGTCTGGATTTTTTTTTTTTCTAACGTTTCGCCTCCTATATTCTCACCTTTCAGGAACATGCAGCCTAAATGTGTGTGTGTGTGCGTGTGTGTGTGTGTGTGTGTGTGTGTGTGTGTGTGTGTGTGTGTGTGTGTGTGTGTGTGTGTGTATTTGTGTATGAGACACACGAACGCATACTTTTTTACACACACACACACACGCGCGCGTACAAACACACACACACACACACACACACACACACACACACACACACGCACACACCACCTCGTGGCGCTGGGGTTAGAGTTCTCGCCTGCCACTACGGCGGTCCGGGTTCGACTCCCGCCCAGGGCTGAAATAATTTCAATATCGCTTCGCTGCGAGGTGTTACTCCAACTCTCGTGGGCGGGGAGTTGGGTGTGTGTGTGTGCGTGTAAGGTCACAGTATTACCCATAGATCGGTCATACGAGCTCTGAGCTCTCATCCGGGAGGTTAATAACTGTCGATCACGAGTCCAACACGTGATCCAAGACCATGGTGAATCACATACACACACATATATACACATGCACGCGCGCGAGACTCGATGGAGCAGTGATAGAGCTCCCGGCTGCCACTATGCGGTCCTGGTCCGAATCCCGCTCAGGGCTGAAATAATTTCAATATCGCTGCTCTGCGAGTCGTTACTCCAACTCTCGTGGGCGGGGAGTTGGGTGTGTGTGTGCGTGTAAAGTCCCAGCATTACCCATAGATCGGTCATATATGAGTTCTGAGCTCTCTTCCGAGAGGGATATAGCTGTCGATCACGAGTCCAACAAGTGATTCAAGACCATGGTGAATCACATACCGACGACGGGGGCGGTGATTCGACGCGAGGATCCTAGACTTGCTTCTTATAGGCAAAACTAGATATGGACCAAAAGGTCTCCTGTCGGCATGCTCCGCCTTTGTAATCCTTTGTAATGTATTTACCATTCGAACGGACAGGGGGACGCAACGCCGTATCAGTGTCACAGCAGAAAGAAAACATTTCTGGTTTCAACTTTATGAGGGACGACATTGACGACGACATTGACGACGCCGATGCGAATCGACGCACTAGATTTGCCTATCAGGCAAAGACAGATGAAAATAATTGTGAATTGAATAGATAGGAGGAAAGCAAAGCTATTCAAGGTCACAGCAGAATCAGAACATCGCTGATTTCAACTTTTGAAGAGAGACAGAGAAGGAAAACAGTGGCCTTCGTCTCCCAAGTCGGTCACGATAGAAAACGCAAGAAGGTAAAATTTAATTTCTAGTTTGTTTATATCACAAAGTGTTGTCTACCAATGCTGTATCTACATTGATAATAAATGACTTTGAAGGCTTCACATGAAGCTAGATTGCACAATGTGTAGAGAAATATTAAGCAAGAAAAGAATAATAAACTGGTTCAAAAAAACATTAATAAATTGAGAAGGGAAATAAAACTTTGATAAATGGGAGAAAAAACCTAAAGACAATGGATGAAAAAATGGATAGGCCGGCAGCAAATGAGGATAGAAGCAATGGAGTAATATTTAAAGAGATCATGGAGCAACAGGAAAGAGATAACCTACTAGGAGGAATAGTCAAGGTTCTATAAAAAGAGAGAGAAAGAGAAAGAGAGAGAGAGAGAGAATCTCTCATCAAAGATGTTGACATGTCTAGGTGTATCCTCTTTTGATGCCGAGAAGTTACGTCAAGAACATAAAATGCAAATGGTTAAGGAAACTGCATCAACAACTCTAGGGAAGGATTTGGATATGACAGACCAGAATGGTAGCTTGTACAGCTTACGAAACAAGTATAAGAGAAACTCTGCAGTCCAATGAAAATACAGTCCAAGTGCTGGAAATTGGCACGGGAAGAAAGGTTAAAAAATATTTGGATTAGGAAAGATGCTAATGATTAGGAACGAGCAAGGACATGAAAGCTCTTAGAGGAAGTCGAAGCCAAAATTGATAGGAGACCCAAGAAGATTTTTTGTTTTTTGTTTTTTGTTTTTTGTGAGCATCAGAAAGCGACGAAATGGTTTACAAGAAAACAAGAAATATTGCAAAGTAAACACGACAAGGAAACTTAGAGTAGCATACGAGTATGCTAATGTTGATGGTTTACTATCGGCTAGGTTGGAGATAAATGACTACTTAAGGATAAACGAGCCTGATATATT
>NC_134806.1:49668509-49698509 GCF_046742065.1 Oratosquilla oratoria
TATTGAAAAAAGATCTATATATTATTTTTGCTTGGAGCCAAGAATGGGAAATGAAGTTCAATACAAAAGAATTCAAAGTACTGGAAATGGGCAATAGTGGCAAATGACCATCCTAAACTATTCCTTGGGAACCAAACCCATAACAAAATCAAATGAGGACAAAGACTTAGGAGTGTTGACATGAGCATGAGTTTGATTAGCATGGCGCGGATGTTTTGTACAAAAACAAGAAGAAGGGGAGCAGGCCGTTTTTGGGAGCGTGGGCTAGTTACGAAGACAGCATAAACAGATCCGCCACTCTTGACTCCATCTTCAGAAGGTGCAAGGGAAAGGTTGGGCGGAACAGACACTCGACAGCAGGTGAGAACGTAGGAAAGGTTGTAACCAGGACCGGAGAGGGATTTTTCATCCACATCCACGCCAGGACAAAATCCCAGACATTTGGTCACTTGGCTAATTGTGACGGTAGAATGTAAACAGCCCGCACAACGGCCTCGCCAAGTGCACCACATGTATTGCCTTTTTGTATATAAAGGAGGATTAAATGCCTCTCTATTGTAACCCTTGAGGACGATCACCGGACAGGGTTTGAAACGTCGGGATTAAATTACCTGTTTCTGAGTCCTGTGCTTTTTGCTTTTTCCGTCATATATATGTATATATATGTATATATATATATATATATATATATATATATATATATATATATATATATATATATATACTGTATACACGTGAAGATAAAAGGAAAGAGGGTAAAATAAAGAAGGGGAAAAAAAGCAACGAACACACACAGAAAGGAAGATTATCAACGAATGAGAGCTAGGGTGGAAAGAGATGATAAAGTGATAAGGACCTGTAACTAATTCGTGCTCTTTGTCCTACGAAATTGAAAATGGAGAAGCAGTGGACCTAAATATCACCCTGGTGATCTAAAATTCATTATTACAGTAAAAATTATATTGGAAAATTTGGCAGAATGACATGGAAGTTCTATTGATGATGAATAATATCTCTGAACAATTTTGCGTCGTTCAAAATATAACCATGAACACGCTCACGAAGGAAGCAAAGTCACGAAGGTCTGCTCAACTTCCACGAAAATTATTTTGTAGATTTTGATTGAGGCTATGACGAAAAACAATATTATTCACCCGATGCGTGAATTCGTGGCACCACGAAAACATTTGGAAGGATCTTTTTACATGTTAATGCCAACTCTGTTTTCTTGCACACACACACATAAAAAAAAATCATCCCAGAAAAATAGTTATGAGAAAAAATACTTTACCAACATCATCTCAGCGTTTCTCCATTTCTATTTGACGAAGTCTGAGACTCACCTGCAAATAGAAAAAGGCAACAATTAGCATCAAAATTACCTCACATTTTAGGTACAGAAAAAAAGAAATTTTTAGTTATTTTGATACTAATGATTCCAACCACATAATATACCCGTTTCATTAACATGACGCATTTTACAGGCTTATTGCCTGAATAAAGACAGGATTCAATTCGTCATGGAGGTAGACTTTAGAAAAATCAATTGCCAATTTAATCTTAAATATATATATATATATATATATATATATATATATATATATATGTATATATATACACACACACACACACACACACACACACACACACACACATATATATATATATATATATATATATATAAATATATAGATATATATGTATGTATGTATACGTATACAATGGAAAAGCGAATAGAGGTTTGGCTCCAAATCTACTGTTCCCAACGGGTGGGGTTGAGAACTTTGTATTATTATTATTATCATTAATATTATCATTATTATTATTATTATTATTATTATTATCATTACTATTATTATCATTATCATTATTATTATTATTATTATTATTATTATTATTATCATTATTATTATTATCATTACTATTATTATCATTCTACGGCAGTTAGCAGTCTACCATGATTCCTGGATACTAGTTAACATCAGGTTGAATTTCTTTTGTAACCTCAGTAGCGATATTGGTAGAGCGGACTAGTGGCACTACGTGGTTCCCCGGTTCGATTCCAGCGACAGTCGGGATGATTATTTGTAAGATTTCACTGTTGCGAGTGATTTACTCCAAATTAGTTACAACTGCGAAGTGAAAAATTAACATACACAAGTATTTCGTAGAATTTCATACCTTCAAAAACCTATCGTAGTTTCGAAAAATCGGCAGTCAAAGGATCGTAAGATGAATATCCGCATATATATATATATATATATATATATATATATATATATATATATATATATAGATATGTGTGTGTGTGTGTGTGTGTATGTGCGTGCGTGTTCATATATATATATATATATATATATATATGTGTGTGTGTGTGTGTGTGTGTATGTGCGTGCGTGTTCATATATATATATATATATATATATATATATATATATATATATATGTATATATATACACACACACATATATATATATATATATGTATATATATATACACACACACACACACATATACATATACATATACATATATATGTATATGTATAGAGAGAGAAGAAGAAGCAAGCATTCACATATTGGTTACAAAACAGGACGAGAGAATCAAATGAAAGGTACAAAGAAAAGAAAAGACAAGTAAAGCATAAGATAAAGGAGGCAAAGAGGAGAGCAGATGTGAAATGGGGTAAGAGTATGACAGAAAATTTTGAAAGTAATAAAAAGATGTTTTGGAAAGAAATTAAGAGAGGAGGAGGATGCAAATCAAGTAGAGAAGGAAAAGTAAAAGGTGCAGATGGAGAGATGATAATGGAAGAGAAGGTCGTAAGAGGAAGATGGGCAGAGTATTTTAGGGAGTTGCTAAGTGTGAAGGAGGATAGGGAAGGAAAGGTAGTTGCAGTGGGAAACGTTAAGAAAATGACAGTGATGCGTGAGGAAAATGGAGGAGAAATGAAGAAAGATGAGGTGAAGGCAGTTGTTATGGTGATGAGAGCAGGTAAGGCACCTGGATTGGATGGGTTTCATGCGGAATGTCTAAAAAAGGGAGGTACAATGATGATGGACTGGATGGTGAGGTCATCTAATATATGTCTAAAAGAAGGTAGAGTGCCGGAGGACTGGAGTAGTGCCTGTATAGTCCCACTTTACATGGGAATGGGTGACAATTGTGAGTGTAGTAGTTTCAGAGATATCAGTTTGTTGAGTGTAGTTGGGAAGGCTTATGGGAGGGTTTGGATTGAGAGGATTAGTAGAGGATCAGAGGGTGTAATTGGTGAGGAACAGTGTGGATTTAGGAGAGGTAGGGGTTGCGGGGATCAGATTTTTGTGGTAAACCAGATATTGAGGAAGTATTAGGAATAGGTAAGGACGTTTTTTGAGCCTTTATGTCTGTTGAGCATGGAAGAGAGAAGGCAGGAGATAGGGATGAGTGGAGGGTGACTGTTATGCAAGGAAGAAAGAGGTGGGGGATGGGGGGTAGGGGGTCCTTATGTGTGAAATTTTGATGCAGCCTGAAGGGAATTCTCCCTATCTTCTCTTTTTCTGTATGGGGTGACGAAGAGGAGGGGTCGCCGATTAAGTGAAGCGGCCTTGCTGTGAATGTGCTGTGTCTTGCTACATTGTTTCTGACCCAAGGCAGTGGGCGGGATACAGGGATGACCCGTCATCCATGAGGAGCTAAGAGGAGAGGGGGGAAAGGGGTGGTGGATGGGAATGGAATGGGTGGAAGCAGGTACGTGACTTTGATCTGGCTACCTCCCTTGTAAGAGGGAAAGTGCTCTTGGTACCTGGATAATTAATCAATCAATTAATTAATGAATACATAAGTTTGCTGAATAAAGAATGAACAGATAAAATGAATAAATGAATAGAATATCAGATAAGTAATTAGTTATACAAATTGGTAAAAAAGTAAATGAATAATAAAGAATTCCAATGTATTTTTCAGGGTTCAAATTATTTTCAATCGTTCTAATTTTCACCAAAGAATTTATGTAGTTTGATTATTTCGTAGGAATAGATTGTAAAAGGTTTTCTCGCAATGGCAAGGACAATAATATCTGAAAAGTAGCTTATGTCTTCCAGAAAGCTGGGTCATACGTTTCTGACCTGAACGAGTCTTTTACAGCCTCAGAGAATAGACATATATATATATATATATATATATATATATATATATATATATATATATATATATATATATATATATACAGGGTATATTGTTTTTAATAATTTTTTGACAGGAAAAAATAATTAAGCTTGTTGTAGATTGTCAAAAGACTCCTGAATTACTTATTAGTGAAGCTAATTTTCTGCCGTTCCCACATCAAGGTAGAATCTTCTCAATTCCCTTGCAAAACCTGTCGTGACGTAATTTTGGCAATTTGGAACTTTTAAGACTAGATGTAAATAACATCAAGCCGCTGTGGTGTGCTGTTACTTGTAAGTATACTGCTCTGACTGATTACTAGACGATTTTATTCAGCTAAGAGAAATTTCCATTTTTCAAAAGGTTTGATTTTTTTTGTACAATTGGCCGAGTGAAAACATATGTTAATGGCTCATACATACTTTTCCTTGCAACACGGATGCATTCGAAATTCATGTGCACTGTACATAGACAACGAAAAAATACATAAATGCATGTGCAAATATATTGCGTGTGCGCACGCACCCACCCACACACCCACCCACCCACCCACACACACACACACGACTCGGTGGCGCGGTTGGTAGAGTCCCTGACTGTCAGTATGGCGGTACTGGCGGTACCTGGTTCGAATCCTGCCCAGGGCTGAAATTAGTTCAGTATCGCTGCGCTTCGAGTCGTTACTCCAACTCTCGTGGGCGGGGAGTTAGGTGTGTGTGTGCGTGTAAGGTCATAGCATTACACAGAGATCGGTCACACGAGCTCTGAGCTCTCTTCCGGGAGGGAAATAGCTGTCGATCACGAGTCCAACACGTGATCCAAAGACCAAGGTGAATCACACACACACACACACACACACACACACACTTGTACAAGGTATAATAGAGGTAATTGAAGAATAAGAAACGAGGAAACATAAACATAACTCCTTTGTTGTATACTACAATTAGGTAAGCACCTAACAACAAAGAGCATGATGCAATGAACAGTTTCTCTTTATTTTGGCATGTTTAACAAGCTTACATTTCTTGTTCTTCCTTGAATGCGTCAGTCGAGAACAAATTCATAAATATGAAAGTCCCAGGTAATGCAGCGGATTCTGAACAGAAGCAGAAATATGTATAGAAAAAAAAGCTCTTTGCTGAGGCACTGCGACTACCGAGCTGTGTTGGCACTGTTCACATTACGAGGAGTGCCTGTTGATGATATGACGGAACTAAGTGAATTAGTGCCACTGAAGGAATTCGAACCGAAGACCTTACGATTACCATTCCACGATACGGTGGGATGGGATGGGATAGGATGGGTTGGGATAGGATGGGCTGGTTTGGGCTGGTTTGAGCCGGTTTGGGCTGGTTTGGGCTTATTTGGGCTGGTTTGAGCTGGTTTGGGCTGGTTTGAGCTGGTATAGGATGGGCTGGTTTGGGCTGGTTTGAGCTGGTTTGGGCTTGTTTGGGCTTGTTTGAGCTGGTTTGGGCTTGTTTGGGCTGGTTTGGGATAAGCTAGGCTGGGTTGGGTTCTGTTGAGTTGGGTTGGATTAAGTCAGGTTTGATTAGATTTGGTTATTCTAAGTTAGGTTAAGTTAGATAATGAGAAGCTCACACCATAATGTACAACTACCAAAGTCGTCACCTGCGGATTCGAAAAGCCAGGGCAAGTGGTGGTCACTGGTAATCATTATGTGTCGAATCCAGGGCTATGTAATTAGAATACACATTCAAGGCTCAACATATTCAGAATTTTATTATATATTTTTTTAGGGGGGGAGGGGATGAAAGACAAACAACAGTGTACGACCCTTAAGTACATGAACTTGTGAGTGGTATAGACACGGTAAAGGAAACATGGACTGGAGGTGAAGCTTTTACTCGCTGAGGATTTGGCCCAGTATCATTAAGCATACATGCATCACCCTGAATGAGACGGGAAAGTAGGCGAGGTATCAGAAATTCCATTAAGGTGAAGGCAGGACCTTTCGCAGATGAACCTGATTCTATGACAACATGTACTGTACAGTCGTGCACTTAAGGTGTGCACTGAAGTAACATAAAATTTACACAAACATTCGGGTCAGGATCTCTGCATACGCATCAACCTGAATGGATCAACAAAGGTGGAGTATGATCCACGCATATCCTGATCAAAAGATCAGTGTAGCCAAGAGCTACACGATCACCGCTACACCACCAGATTGAATGCGAATCAGACAAGAAATAATGGTCTAAAACTGTCAGGAAGTAGATTTAATTTGGAAGTAGGTAGAAACAACTTCGCCAACCATGTAGTAAATGAATGGAATAAACTTCCTGCAGAGGCAGCGTAATGTAATACAGTTCGAAGTTTTAAGATTCATAAAAAAAAAAAAATTGCTGTAATGCCCGTTTTTTTTACAATTACTATTATTATTATTATTATCATTACTATCACTATTATTATTATCATTATTATTATTATTATTATTATTATTATTATTACTATTATTATAATTATTATTACTATTGTGGATAGGAGGTAAAGTATTTCCCTTAGCCCGTGTTCCCTTTACCTCCTTTCCGCATTCGTCACAATGCATACACATCATTACTACTATTACTATTATTATTATTATTATTATTATTATTATTATTTGTTCATTTTGTTATTTTTTTTTACTAATTATAGATTATTGTTATTTTTCTGTTTCTTTATTAATCATTATCTATTTATTACATTCATTTATCTACTTACTTATTTATTTGTTTATTTTTTTTCCGCATCCGACCTAGTTATGGACCAAAAGGTCTCGCGTCGGCATGCTCCGCCTTTGTAATCCTTTGTAACGAGGAGCTCAGACCAGCACAGAAGCGTGCAAAAAAGGCGAATCCTTTTTCCAATCAGGTGGTAAATTTAATATTTTTGTTTTTTGGATAACGCCAGACGTTTGTATTCAACTTTCAAAAACCTTTCTAACTTTAAAGGATTAGCTCTTCGCGATCTAGATAGTTTAATGATTTCGTTCTGGTTGACAACAAACAATTTTAGTGAGCTATTAAGACATCTCTTGGACTCAAAGAGTTAGCTCTTTTAAGCTTTTTTTTTTAATGATTTGTGCATATATTCTGGCTGATACCAAGCTATTCTGTTAGTTAAGAGAAACCCTCCCCCACCCCATCCCCTGTCATCAACGACAAAATTACCCCTTTCTCGATTAACCCTATCTTTGTACTTTACGACTTTGTGTTTTCATTTTGTCTGCCCCCCGATTCACCCTGATGAGGGAAACTGCTAATAGGTTAAACTGGAAAAGAAAGAACACGGTACTTTTGTGTCAGAGATGGCCGGGCGAGGTGACACCTTGAATTGTGCAACATAAAAACATGTTGTATATCAAACTGCGCCATCGCCCTTTAACCGCAGCTTCCGGCGTGGCTGTACACGCGTGGATGGGCCGGGTTAAGGAGGGCACAGGAAGGAGGAGGAGGAGAACAAGGGGAGAGGAGGAATAGGAGGAGGAGGAAGAGGAAAGGGAGGAAAGGGAGGAGAAGGAGGAGTAAGAGGAGGAGATGGAGGAGAAGGAGAAGGAAAATAAGGAGGAGGAAGAAGAGGAGGAGAAGGAGGAGTAGGAGGAGGAGGAGGAGGAGGAGGAGGAAGAGGAGGAGAAGTAGGGGTAGGATTAGGAATAGAATTGAAAGTAGTAGTAGCAGTAGTAATAGTAGTAGTAGTAGTAGTAGTAGTAGTAGTAGCAGCAGTAGTAGTAGTAGTAGTAGTAGTAGCAGCAGTAGTAGTAGTAGTAGTAGTAAAAGGAGGAGGAGGAGGTGGAGGAGGAGGAGGAGGAGAAGGAGGAGGGGAGGAGGGTGGAAAGAAGCAGTGTACGTGCAAGGGGAGGCAAGCGGAAAAAAGTTCTGTCGTACAGTCGTAACAATTACTGACTTCCTCAGCCATTACGTCCATCTCTACTGAAGGGGTCACGCAGTTGAATGAAGCGGACTGGCAACTGTCTAAATAGATGGATGAGTGCTACCTAGTTAAACAGTAACTAGACAACATCATGGGCTACTTCAAGCGCACATCAACATATACAGCCAAATTATTCTTTCAGTATGGTTTCCGTCGGCCATCTACTGCTAAGTCTGATTCCCGAACGTAAATGAGGACATCTTTGTAATCAATGTAATAGTCATGTGTTACGAGTTACGGGCGAGGCACAGATAACCATTTCTTCCTGGAAATCCTTCGAAGTATATTTCTTCGTGCAAAAGACGATTTCTTTGCCTCGATCAAGACTCTTCTCTCCACCTTGTAAAGTTTGGACCTTGTTGGGACGTGATGAGCAATGAAAATAACAGTCACGCTGCAAAGTTACGAACAGGACTCAAATTGTTTTTCCCCCCAAGATTTTACTATTACTTTATTATTACTATTATCATTATCTTTATTATTACTATTACTATTATTATTATATTTTTATAATTATCATCATTATCATTACTAATATTATTGTTATTATTATTATTATCATTATTATTATCATCATCATTATTATTTTATAGCTCCTATAATTATTCTGTTATTATTTTTTTACCATTATTATTATTATTAATTTTATCATTATCACTATTATCATTATTATTACTATTATGATCATTATTATTATCATTATTATCATTCTTGTTATCGCTATCATTATCATTATTATTATTTGTATTACTATTATTATCATTATTATTATTTGTATTACTATTATTATCATTATTATTATTATTATTATTATTATTATTATTATTGTTATTGTTATTAATATTATTATTATTATCATCATTATTATTATTATTATTACTATTATTATTATAATCATTATTATAATTATTATTATTGTTATTATCATTATTGTTATTATCATTGTTGTTATTTTTTTGTTATAATTGTTACTGTTATTATTATTGTTGTTAGTGTCATTATTGTTATAGTTAGTACTGGTATTGTTATTATTGCTATTGTTGTTATTGTCCTCAGTGAACTAGTTTCCCTGCTGAGACAACAGCTACCGAATACCTCTTGTTAAGTTTATTACTTCTTGTGAAGTTTATATCTTCGAATAGTGACAACTGATTGTGTTGTGTTCTTGTAACTGTATATGTTTAGCCTTTTACAGTTAAATGATAGCCAGCATGACTTCAAACGTTGTTGCGTGACTTACTCGAATTCTACAACACAGTCATCTCGAATTATGACAAAAGAAACAATATAGATTTAATATATCTAGACTTTGCAAAAGCTTTTGATACCGTCCTCCACGAAAGACTACTTACTAAATTAGCTTCACACGGAATAATTGGTAGCCTATTAAGTTGGACTAGTAATTGGTTAAACGATCGTAAACAGGGTGCAAGAGGTCTCTGGACACGGGGTAACTGGTCTTTGACATACGAATATTTGATCCAATGGCCCCTGTTACAATAACCTGACCATTGAGGCGTCCCATTCCCGAAACGAGGATGAGAAAATCAGGATGTACAAGGAGCGTATACAGAATGTGGTCCATGACTCATTCACTCCTTCAGCCTTCATGGCTTCAGACGGGATGGGCCCAAGGGCAAAGGCCTTCTACGCTCGACCAGAGGTGGTGATAGCAGAAAAGAAACAAAAGCCAACGAGCAGTAATGTAGCGTGGATGAGATGTAGACTATCATTCTCACTCTTAAAATCAGGTCTCCTCTGTCTGAGAGCCACCAGGTCCCCACCCCTAAATCAGCACATATATAAAACCTCGATTTTGAACAAACTGTAGTAGAAAATAAGTTAAACGGATTCTTGTTTTAGGTTTCATTAAAGTAAAATAATACAAAATATAAAAGTGTAGTCGACCACCGTCATTGACGAGACAGATGACAAAAATATATATAGTAATAGAAGTAGCAGAAGTAGTAGTAGTAGAAGTAGTAGTAGTAGTAGTAGTAGTAGTAGTAGTAGTAGTAATCTGTGGAAAGTAGTAGTAGTAGTAGTAGTAGTAGTGGCAGTAGTAGCAGCAGTATCATTAGTAGTAATAGTAAAAGTATCATAACAACACATGAACCTAAATGGCTTGGATCAGAACTCTTTTCAGGCTGGGTTCAAACCCTTTACGCAGAATCTAGTTCCCGCCTCACGGCACTGCTTTTGCCTTCGAACTTCGAGATCCAATAAAACCAGTCAATAGCGACTGGATTCGAAGTGTCCGCGACGTAAAAAGACGCGATCGGACAACTCACCACTCAGTGGGGGGAAATGTCAGAGGGATTAAAATTCTTTGTGCCTCCAGACTCAGATGTGACCGAGAGTACCGCAACCCCTCGACAACTTTTACTACTGAAACACCTGTGCAGAGTTCCAGGGGCCCGTAATGAGGCTAACAAGCGGAAGCTTTTCTAATTACTCCTCCTGAGGTCACGTGTCCTGCATCCGACAACGAGACCTGTCGTGACCTTAGCAGACCGCGCACGTCAGCTGCGGGGTCAAGTTCAGATGACCTTGCCTGAATAAAGTAGATCCTATAACAACGCGATGAAATAAAGACAATAAATAAATGAGTAAATCAACAAAATTAGTATATAAACACATACATGAATAAACAAAATGAGTAAGAAAATACACATAACAAAACACAAATAAATAACCAAAGCAATAGAAAATAAAAAGTATAAACAAATGAACACATAAACGTCAAATTAATCACTAAATAAGGTAATGGGTAAATAACCAAATACGTAAGTAAAAGACAACTAACTAAATAAATACATAGAAAATAAATTAATAACCAAATAAATAGATAAATGAATAAGAAATCAGAAAAAAAAATGGATGAGTAACAAATAGCAATGGCTTGTGCACCTACCAGAGAACGATCGTGATCTCAATTAATCGATAAATTCCATTACGGTAACAGAAATTGTTCTGTAGGCATATAAAATAATGCAGCGTTATTTGGCCTTCGCTTCAAGAAAGCCTGTAAAGCATGTCACCATGTCATTGTCAAACAACACTGGAAGTTAACAGCATTCATTGCTGAATCATCAGATTTCTTTGCCTATTCGCGTGCACCGTTGAGTTTATTCAAGTACAGAAAACTCCCACTCTTCCCACAAAATCTCCTTCACTATAATAAAGACTTTATCTTTTGTTCTACCATGCGTGGTTGCCGAGCTTACAAGGGCGCCGGCGTGAAGAGTTACAAAGCTAGAAAGTTGATGGCTTGGAGCCCCCGAGCTCAGACAATGGCATCATTCGATGCTTACTCACATCGCAGCGCAGGGAACCGTTGCAAGGTTAAAAAAAAAAAAAAAAAAAAAAAAAAAAAAAAAAAAAAAAAAAAAAAAAAAAAAAAAAAAAAAAAAAAAAAAAAAAAAAAAAAAAAAAAAAAAAAGAATCCTGCTAATGCCAACAATATTTGCTGCCGTTTAGGGTAAAGATCTCGTCACTATATTCAGAAATGACTTTGCTGTCTGGACAGCAATTAATATCTCATTTCTCGCTTTATACAGAGAAATCTGCACTGTGTAAATCTATTGCTATCTCCTTTTTCTATCTCTCTCTTTATCCGCGCACTACAATTTCTCCCTCTCTCACTACCCCACCCTCTCCTCCTTCTGCCTCTCGCAATATTACGACCCTGACATTATAGACAATTCATGCACAATTTCTCCAGTGACCTCTCCACCTTTGCTGAATTTGATACTTCCTTCTTTGACTTTGCAATTAGGATTCTAGCTCTTCCTCCAAGTATACCTGTACCTCTCCCTCTTCCCATCCATCTTCTTTTTGCCTTTAGCTCCCTCACCGACTGGTCATCTCTTTTCATGTCTAACGTTTTTCCAAACTCCTTTACGTGTTCCCCTCTTAAACAGCTCTGGAAGAAGCAGTGCAGATATATGGGTTGTTAAAAATGTGCACAAAAAAGTCCGTCTCTGTCTCTGCTGCTGCTTCTCTGTTTATCTTTCTGTCTCTATTAAACACACACACACACACACACACACACACACACACACACACACACACACACACACACACACACACACACACACACACACACACACACACACACACACGACTCTATTACGCGGTTAGTAGAGTTCCCGGCTGCCATTACGGAGGTCCAAGTTCGAATCCCACCCAGGGCTGAAATAATTTCAGTATCGCTGCGCTGCGGGTCGTTACTCCAACTCTCATGGGCAGGGAGTTAGGTGCGTGTGTGCGTGTAAGGTCACAGCCTTACCCACAGATCGGTCATATATGAGCTCTGAGCTCTCTTCCAGGAGGGAAATAGCTGTCACACACACACACACACACACACACACACACACACACACACACACACACACACGCACGCAAAATACACGGATGCAACACAATATATCCGTGTCCTCCCCAAAGAAGTATGTGTTTCTTGTCTTCCAGTCTTTGTCCGCAAACTCTTTGTTTTTTCTGTCCCTTTTACTGTGTCTCAGCACTTCCTCTTGAAACCCCTGAGGTTGTAATTACCTCGTGCTTTGGTCAGCAACTTGCTCTCTCTAAAGTAAACGAACGGTTCCGAACAACTTTCCCCGCAGCTGCCTAGCCCAGCTGTAAAACAAACTTGACTAGTGTTACACATTTTTTTCCCCTCACCCTTCTCATGCGCTCCCTATCACACGTCCTTCTCTCTTTTTCCTCCTTCATCTCTCCCTTTCCTCTTTCTTCTCTTCTTCTTTAACTTCGTAATTTCCTATTTTTTCTTCTTCTCTTCCTCTTCCTCATCCTCCTTTTCTTCTTCTTTACTACTACCTCAACGAGTCTTAGTCCGTTCTTCATACGGAGGACACTTCGTAGAGGAACTTTTGGATCCGACTGCACAGCGACTCCTCAACCTACCCCCATAAACCTAACCGCATCCTGTACTTTGTAGAGTCAGGAACCGACGACTTGAACGACTTGATCCCCTTCAATACGGTGGCACCAACGTCTTGGGTGATTAGACTCCTTTGTACTGTATATCAATCTCCTTCTGATTAACGTCCGACGATTTTATTGAGGTGAGGGCTGACCCAAGTCCTTATCTTTCACGAGCCCAATTCGTTTTATGATCATCATTCTACTGAGTGAAATTCTGAGATAAGAAAGTATCTATTTCATGTTGTTACACTTCTTAAAATCATCGTATAAACTGCTTTCGTACTAGGCGACACTTCTTTATATCCTGGCTACCGTTAGGTGATTTCATTCGCCTCTGTAGCAAAACCTTCTTATCAAAAATGGAAAGTTAAGTCATGAGGCGCCTCACGATTTGTGTCCTCGTGTGCAAACAGCGCTTGTCGAGCTGGGCTCACTATGAGTCAATACATTCATAAAATTCTAGTCTTGTCAAATAATGAGTTTGTTTATTAGTTCTGGTTGATTTGGTCAATACTATGACAATATGTGTAAACACACACACACACACACACGCACGCACACACACACACACACACACATACACACACACGCATATATATACATATATATATATATATATGTAATACATATATATATATATATATATATATATATGTATATTTATATATGTAGTAGGACATATATAGATCAAAACTAAAACCACAGTTGGAACAGAAGAAAAAACTGGAAACTGCGAGTCTATATATTTCGACTGTAAGCTACTGTCTGTACTACTGAAGAGGACTGTAGCTTACGGTCGAAATATATAGACTCACGTTTCCAGTTTTTCCATGTGCTCCAACTGTGGTCTTAGTTGTGATACACACACACACACACACACACACACACACAATATGTATATATATGCATATATATATATATATATATATATATATATATATATATATATATATGCATATATGCAACACCAATCGGAATATACACGTGATTAAACCTATGCGAAAAACCAAAGGTAAATAAAAGTGATAGAAGACCAAACATTTTCTTCTATTAAGACATCTTCAGGGTACACGAGACATCAGGAAGAGCACAAATGCACACAGAAACAACAAGGGAAGAGGGGAGGCACTGAGGGAGGTTGATGAGAGGAAAAGAGGAGTGGGCTAATGTCACAATGACCTTACCTAACATTACCATGCTGCACTACAATTTTCTTTACTATAAAATATCTAATATATGCCAACCTACATTCAAGTTTTAATCATTATCAAGGTGTTGTTTGATTTTACTGGATTCGATGATCTTGTTTAACAATGAATAACAATTGACAGTTTTCCCGGTGTTGTTCTAGTCAATATTGTGGCCAAAATATCCATTGCTGCACTATAATTTTCGTGATTATAAAATATCTAATATATGCCAACCTATACTTAAGTTATAATCATCATGAAGGGATTGTTTGATTTTACTGGATTCGATGATCTTCTTGTTTAACAATCAATTACAATTGAATGTTTTCCCGGTGTTGTTCTAGTCAATATTGGGGGTCAAAATGTCTGATGTGGACAAAAGCTCCACTGGACTGTGACCAGCTTAATGGAGAGAGGGTCTGGGCGAGTTATTCCAGTTCTTATCTGGCTGGGACACGTGATTCGTCTTTCTTTGTGTCAGTACAGTCATATGTTGGAGACAGGTGTGTACACACTACTCTGTCCATTAGAGATGCAAAGTGAGAGAGAGAGAGAGAGATGGGGAGAGAGATATAGAGAGATAAACAGACAGATAGATATATAGACAAATAAATAGATAGACAATTAGAGACAGACAGATAGATAGATAGATAGATAGACAGATAGAGACAAAAAGAGAGAGAGAGATGGAGATAGATAGATAGATAGATAGATAGAGAGAGAGATGGATAGAGTCTAAATATCATAAACAGTTTGAATACACAAATGAATATATAAAAGATAAACAAGTTAACAACGTCAGCCAGGAGGAAAATAAACACGGGAATAACAGAAGGATCAGAAAAAATATCCAAACATGGAACGCGTTCAGGAAATAGCAACCGATGTAATTGTGACTCTAACTTCGCAATTTGCTCGGCGCCTGTCGGGAGTGCCCCACACACATACATACATACACCAAGGCTTTTTCCCCCTTACAAGGGGGGTAGCCAAAAAGAAAAAGGCATAAAATCATTCCCACCCATTCCATCCCTGAATACACACGAGTTTGGAAAAGCCGACTCTACCAGAAGCCGTACGGTCACTTAACACAATACCATTGGTAGGTTTGACTTTCTGATTTCAATTTTTCTTCCCCTAATCCAATAAGACCAAGAAAACACTATAACCCGAACTAAACCGTCTGGCTTTAGTCAAACTAGAACCATAAAAAGTGGCTTAAATTTTTCCATAGCGTTGTACCGTCCGACCACATTTATTTCAAATGCCAACAATTTTTTTTTTTTTTTTTTTTTTTTTTTTTTTGCTGGTAGAAACCCTCTTCGAAACGAAAGGATTAAACCTGTCTCACACTTATACTGATTATTTATTTTGCTGTCGTTTTAATTCGGCTGAAGGAATCCTTTTCATTCGCAGCGAGAGATGATGGGTTATTCACGAATGCTATTAAGCTATCAAGTCCCAGATGCCTTTCTAAGCTGAATGAATTTGTCTAACACTACTTGGGTCCTGAGCTTCTGTGGATCAACGGCGGAAATGTTAGGATAAGAGTATAACATTGTCTAACGATATTTCTTTTTCTCTAAATCATATATCGCATATATTATACGCCATCCTGTCTCAAACTGTGCACAGAGTCTTCACGATTAAGTAATAATTAATTCTCTCATGGTTAGACTAATCCTAATCCACTTAGCTTCTCTTTGTCCACCGTCACTTCAAAATGTCTCCCTCCGAACCTATTTCCTGTTTCTTCTTTCTTTAATAGGGAAAAAAAAATCCCTTCCCGACCACAACACCAGCTTATTGTTATGGAAAAAAACTGAGAATATCTAAAACCTAAGAAAACATACGCGCTGGAGGCGAATCATCTCGTGAATCTTAAGGAGGTGGCAATGCGAATTTCTAGTGGATGAATGAAAGAAGTTACAATCGTGAAACTTGAAGGTGGACGCGACTGGTAGCGTTGGGTGGAGCAGTCTGCTTGATAAGTGGTCTAGGACAAAAAGTGGTCACATGAATGCAAACGGCCGTGATGCTTAGTAAGTGGGCAGCGGTTTCAATAAGGAATAAATCTAGTCTGACGTGGACGTTCTTCTGCAGGAATAAAAACAAACAGAAGGATGTTAAGGCATACAATATGTCAATAGCTTTCGCAGATACATGGCAGGTTTGGGGACACGGGCGATATTTTAACGTCCAATACGAGAACACGTTGGACGTTCTAAACATACAGCCCATTGTTCGTCTCTTATTTTAAACGAGAGATTAACGCTAAATGGGCACTGAAATGTTTTTCGCTACAACTGTCAAGTGATATATACCTCAAGTTTAATAACCTAATTAAGCTTGCCATAAATGACAGTAAAATTGTTGCGATTTTAATGGTCAACTACCAATAATACAATAAATATTAGACAAATGAATAGGTAGATGATATAAAAATATAAACAAATAATCAGTAATACAAAATCGAAAATACATAAACAAATTAATAAATCACTGAACAAGAAAGTTGAAAATTGATATAGATACACAAACGAATGAATACATTAATGAATTTACATAAACACATGCCTAGAAGTTTAAACAAAGGCTCTGCAATGATTTCCAGGATATGGCTTTGTTATAACCACAAACAGTGACATGCCCCTATAGCGAAGGGAGACAATAATTTATCAAAATGCACGCGACACAGTATGTTACCAAAATGCAACAAATTCTTTGCGTGTCTCCTTGTCCAACCGTTGAATATCATGTCATATAATAGTGTCCTTTATTCTATACAATTTTCAGTCATGTATCTAAAACTACAAAATGTCACTAACCACACTAACTCTTTTGCCAATGCGATGTTCACCATGGAATGTATTTTAACTAACGATTGATGATTTTATTCAGCTTAAGGGACATCGAGTGGTGGAAGGTTTGAGGCCAAGTCTGATAATATAATCTTTTCACTAGGTGAAACACTCGGATTTTACTCATTCCATCGCCAAACTATTCTATTCATCTTAGGAGACGTCACTGTTACGAAGGGTTAATTATCACACTACTATGTATCTTATCCTAAAAAAATATCCGAATAAGACGCATGAACGGATATCAAACAGGTAAATTCCAGCAAATGTTAAGTGATCATGCAGACAAAAACGATGGCCTTAGGGTATCGGAACGTAGATTTGTTAGAGGCATAAAAAACTTATTCTTTCTTAAATTTACTTCTTGTTCCCTTTCATTCATTAATTCGTTTACTTATCAATATATTATATATTCTTCTATTTACGCAGCTGTTCATTTATTATGCTTTTTCAATTTACTATTCTGCATCCACTCTTGATATGAACATTGGTTATGCAATCGCTAAATAACCTAAAACACACATGACCAGCACATTACTGATTCATGTGCAACGCCTCGTCCACATTTTGAGATGCAAAAACTTGCAGGGCCGCACTGGCCGCCAGAAAGAAACCACAGTTAAGTCATCCATAGGGTGCTACACCGTGGCCACCCACGCAGGGGCTGCTTCCGCGGCGGCAGGCTATAGAGCAGTGGTTCCCAAACTTTTTTCTGTCATTTCCCCCTTACACCCAGTTCAACCATCCAGATTTCCCCCTTTCATGTGTATGAGGGAAAGAGTAGTTAAAACACACTGTGACTATTTACTATTTTATTTTTCAAATGTACATATATACTGATAAACAGGCATTCTCTCTCTCTCTCTCTCTCTCTCTGTCTCTCTCTCTCTCTCAGACATGAGAAAATTCATCTGAGATTTTTTTAGTAAGTAGGTAGTGTAATTATTTCCCCCCTGGTAGGTTCAAATTTCCCCCCAGGGGGAAATTTCCCCCAGTTTGGGAACCACTGCTATAGAGTATCCAAGGAACCTAGAGAATTTGGGGACACTTGGGCTACTTTCCAGTATCCGAGAAGATTCCAGAGTATTTGGTGAGAATCGGGAAATTTCGGGATATCCAGGGGAATTGCTGAGTATGTCGAGAGCCATTTCAATGCAAAGGAACTCAAGCTTGCTTACTGAGCCCTGAAAAAAAAAAAATCCGCTCCAAATATACGACCCAGAGGAGCACAACCCGAACAGGTGATGGCGAACTAGGGTCAGGTGTGGAGAGGTGTAGCCCCTTCACCGAGCACTTTGAGCAGTTGCTCATGGGTTACCCTCCAAGGCTTGGAGGGAAATTATTATATATATTATATATAATTATCATATAGGAAATTATTATATAGGAAAGGGGAAGGATGTTTTTTGGGCTTTTATGGATCTGGAAAAGGCTTACGATAGGGTAGAAAGAAAGGCACTGTGGGAGGTTATGCAGATGTACGGGAAAGGAGGAAAGCTTCTAGGAGCTGTCAAGAGTTTTTATGAGAGTAGTAGAGCTTGTGTCAGGATTAGAAATGGAGAGAGTGAGTGGTTCGAGGTAAAGGTGGAACTTCGTCAAGGATGCGTTATGTCGCCCTGGCTGTTCAACTTATACATGGATGGGGTAGTGCGAGAGGTAAATGCAAGGGTAGTGGGTCAGGGATTGGAGATGGTTAAAGAAAATGGAGAAAAGTGGGAGGTGAGCCAGCTGTTGTTTGCGGACGACACTGCGCTTGTAGCAGGATCGGAGGAGGGATTGAGGAAGTTAGTGACAGAGTTTGGGAGAGTATGTGATAGAAGAAAGCTAAAGATAAATGTGGGTAAAAGTAAGGTGATGAGATGTACAAGGGGTGAAAGTGGCAGTAATCTGGAAGTGAGCATTAAGGGAGAGCGACTGGAGGAAGTGGATAGTTTTAGATATTTGGGTGCAAATGTGGCAGGGAAAGGTGGAGTGAAAGTGGAGGTAGAATGTAGATTGAGAGAAGCGAGTAAATGCCTTGGTGGATTAAAGAGTGTAATGAGGAATAGACATTTGGGAATGGATGCTAAGAGAAGACTGTATGAAGGAGTGATTGTGCCAACAGCACTGTATGGGGCAGAAACATGGAACATAAGAGAGGAAGAGAGAAGGAGTTTGAATGTGTTTGAGATGAGGTGTCTGAGAAGTATGATGGGGGTTACTAGGCTACATAGAGTGAGAAATGAGGAGGTGAGGAGGAGAACAGGGGTGGAAAGGGAGTTGGGAGATAGGGTTGATGAAAGAATATTAGGATGGTTTGGACACATGGAAAGAATGAGTGAAGAAAGACTAGTAAAAGAGGTATGGAAGGCAGATGTGGAGGGAGTGAACATGAGGGGTCGTCCTAGGATGAGGTGGATGGATGGGGTGAAGGGGGCTTTGGGGAAGAGGGGAATGTCTGTTGAGGAAGGACGGGAGAGGACAGAAGACAGGGGTGAATGGAGAATGGTTGTATATGGATGATGTTGTGATGCATGAGGTGGAATGGGCGGGGGGGATGGGGGGTGAGGTAGTATGTGTGAGCAAAATTTGACGCAGCCCGAAGGGATTTCTCCCCGTCTTCTCCTTTTATACAATGGGGGGACGGAGAGGGGGGTCGCCGATTTAATGAAGCGGCCTTGCTGTGGATGTACTGTGTCTTGCGACACTGCTTCTGACCCAGGGCAGTGGACAAGGTGCAGGGATGACCCGTCATCCAGGAGGTGCTAAGATAAGAGGGAGGGTGGAGGGGTGTGGAGTGTATTTAGGGATGGAATGGGTGGGAATGATTTTATGCCTTTTCCTTTTTGGCTACCTCCCTTGTAAGGGGGAAAAAGCCTTGGTATATGTATGTATGTATTATATATATTCCATTACTGATTCCTAGGAGTTCAGTAATGGAATATATATAATAATTAGTCAGCAAGGTTTATCACTAATGCTTTTCATATGTTTGGATTGTATTTATATTGGGTAGGGGTACGAGACACTTTTCTGAGATAATGAAGGGGTACGGACACTGAAAAAAAAAAAAAAATTAAGAGCTATTGCTCCAAGCGGACATCTTCCCTTCGATTGTGTTCAGGTGACGGTTCCTGACCCACAGATAAACGAATATCTGCCCTCTCTTATAGAAGCCAAAGAGGCTGTGAGTAAGCTAAAGGTTGGAAAAGGCAGCTGGCAACATCAGTGTGGAGTTGCTGAACGGTGGAGGTGAGGCTAAGATCCGTGGATTGCATGTGGTATTGTCTGCTGTCTGGAAGAGTGGTACCATACCCTCAAACTGGAAAAAGGGGCTGGTTATGCCTATCTTGAAGGGGAACGGGGACTGGCAAGACTGCAACAACTACAGAGGCATTACATGCTCAGTGTGCTAGGTAAGGTGTTTGCCCATCTATTACTGGCACGGATTCATTCACATTCCTTCAGGGATTATGGAGGTGACATCTTACTTATACTTAGGGACAGAGAGGGCTGTAAGGTATGGAGTAGGCGTGTCTAGCTTCTTTCCTGTTAATTGAGGAGTGAGACAAGGGTGTGTCCAATATTTTTTAACACCTGCATGGACTGGATATTGGCAATAGTTCTCGACTGTCATTTTCTTTGAAAACGAATATATCAACGCCCGAAAAATGTAAAATAAAAATAACCAATATTTAAATTTTTTGTAAATTTATACAATCATTTTACATTTACATACTTTCCCCTTACAAAAGTTATCATAGTCTGTGGCAACATTAATTTACCAAATATAAATATTATTTATGAACACATACAATGATTTGTTTAATCATAGTAATTTTTGTCACAAAATGCCAATCGTGGTAAGGGGACACTACAGTAGTGGCGCGTTACCCCCCCCCCATACCCCTTTAACCCTTAACCCTAGCCAAAATAATACTTTTTTGGAAATGAAATATATTTATCCAAATACCTGGAGTGATAGGGTATCAGAATATATATGCTTATGGTGGTCTATCTCCAAAACCCTACGAGTCCGTGAACAAACAAACAGACAGAGGCTACTACTTTATTATAGTAAATATATAAAATAATCATCCCAGCTGTCGCGGGGATCGATCCAGGGACCATCGTAATGCTAGTCACACTATCCACTGAGGGTGCACGAGAACCGCCGCCTGATATTAGTTTATACACAGGGATGAAGGTGACTGCCAACTGCCGTCATATATCCTTCTTTTCACGTATCTCCCGACCCCACCGGGTGAAGAATCGTAGAGTTGGTCCGAAACCTTTATTCGCTTTGCCTTTGTAACTATCATGGAACAAATCATTCGTAACAGTGATATATATATATATATATATATATATATATATATATATATGTATGTATGTATATATATATATATCTATCAACAATCACAATGCACTTTGATTCTAAGCCATCAAAGGGCAGCATGCAGAAATTGAAATGTGGTACTGCCCAGGACTCGAACCCGGTGTCCTCATTACAAGTACGGCAGTGACTTTTTTTTTTCTAATAATCTTCCTGGTTGTCGCGGGGATCGATCCGAGGACCAGCGTAACGCCAGCCATCTCCTTTAACCTTCAACATGGCAACGCACTTTTTTGTCTCTTCAAAGGACAGACAATTTTCCTTGGTGGAAAGATTACGACGTGACCTGAAAGGGGTCTCGCTCAAACGAGATCCTTTTAAACGATGGATTTTGAACCTCAACTGCAGAAAACCACATATCTTCAGCCTGAACAAGATCCATAGGAACAATGTATTGAAATGGGAAACTTCCCTGAAGTTGCAACACCAAATACCCCCTCAGACCCATTTCGTTTCCCTCCCCTACTCCTTGTGATTTAATCTCTATATCCCCCACCTCCGGTCACCAGTCCTCACTTCCTTAATTTCTCCTTGAAACTCTCTATTGAAACCCCCCTCTACTCGTTCCTCCATCATTGTGTTTACCTTTCACTTATAACTTCCCCCGACCCCTCTCTCTCTCTCTATGTTCCTTTCTCTCCTTTTCTCTCTCTAATCTCACCTTTTTATCAACTCCACCTCTTTCTGTTTGTCTCTCTTTTACCACGGTTTTCTCTTACTCTTTTGATGTATAACGTTTCAAATCACCCTGTAAGATAATATAGATAATGATAACAATAGTAATGATAATAATGATAATGATGATAATAATAATAACAATAATGATAATAATAATAATAATAATAATAATAATAATAATAATAATAATAATAATAATAATAATAACAATAATAATAATAACGATGATAGTAATAATAATAATAATAATAATAATAATAATAATGATAATGATAATAATAATGATAATAATAGTAATAATAATAACACACGCATAAATATATATGTATATACCAACGGCTTTTTCCATCTCACACGGGAGATAGCTAAAAACAAAGGCATAAAATCCACTCCCGCCCACTCCATCTCCACATATTCCACTCCCACTAACCCACCCTCCCTCCCTCTTATGTTGGTCCCTCCTATATGACGGGTCATCCCTGCATCTCGCCCAATGCCCTGGGTCTGAAGCAATGTACCAAGACACAGCACATTCACAGCAAGGCCGCTTCATTTAATCGGCGACCCCCGCCTCTCCGTCTTTTCATGCACAAAAAGAGAAGACGGCTGCGTCAAGAATATCATTCACACATACTCCCTCACCCCCATCCCCCACCCACTCCCTTCCATGCATCACAGCATCATCCATACACAACAATTCTCCACTCACCCTTATCTTCTGTCTTTTCCTTTCCTTCCTCAACAGACATTCCCCTCTTTCCCAATGCCCCCTTTACTCCATCCATCTCATCCTTGGTCGCCCCCTCATGTTCACTCCTACCTCTGCCTTCCACACCTTTTTTACTAGTCTTTCTTCACTCATTCTTTTCATGTGTCCAATCCATCACAACATTTTCATCAACCCTATCTCCCAACTCCCTCTCCACCCCCGTCCTCCTCCTCACCTCCTCGTTTCTCACACTATCTAGCCTAGTAACCCCTATCATACTTCTCAGGTACCTCATCTCAAACACATTCAAACACCTCTTTTCCTCTCTTATGTTCCATGTTTCTACCAATACAGTGTTTTCGGCACAACCACTCCATACAATCTCCTCTTTGAATCCATTCCCAAATATCTATTTCTCATTACACTTTTTAATTCCCCAAGGTTTTTCTTTGCTTCTCTCAACTTAAATTCTACCTCCACCTCCACTCCTTCCTTTCCTGCCACATTCGCACCCAAGTATCTAAAACTATCCACTTCCTCCAGTCTCCCTTATACTCACTTCCAAATTGCTGCAACATTCTCAACTTGTACATCTCATCACCCTATTTTTACTTATATTTGTCTTCAACTTCCTTCTTTCGCACACCTTTCTAGACTCTGTCATTAGCTTCCTTAATTCCTTCTCTGATCCTGCCACAAGTGCAGTGTTGTCAGCAAACAACAGCTGGTTTATCTCCCATTTTTCTCCATTTTCTTTAACCATCTCCAATCCCCGGCCCATTACCCTTGCATTTATCTCTCGCACCACTCCATCCTTGTCTAAATTGAACAGCCAAGGGTGCATTACATCCCTGGCGAAGTCCCAACTTTACCGCAAACCACTCACTCTCTCCATTTCTAATTCTAACATAGGCTCTACTACTCTCGTAAAAACTCTTGACTGCTTTTAACAGCTTTCCTCCTATTCTATATATCTGCAATACCTCCCACAGTGCCTTCCTGTCTAACCTGTTATAAGTCTTTCCCAAATCCATAATGGCCCCAAAATATCCTTGCCTTTAGCTAAAGCTTTCTCACATATCTGTCTTACCACAAAAATCTAATCCACGCAACCCCCCACCTGTCCTAAACCCACACTGTTCCTCACCAATTACTCCCTATGTTCCTCTCTTTATCCTCTCAATCAAAAACATTCAATAAACCTTCCCTACTACAATCAACAAATTTATACCTCTGAAATTACTACACTCACTTTTGTCTCCTTTTCGGTTGTTAAGTGGATCTATACAGGCATTCCTCTAGTCCTCCAGTGCTGTAACTTCTTTTAGACAAACATGAAACAACCTCACCAGCCAGTCCACCATCACTGTACCTCCCTTTTATAGATACCCCGCATGACGCCCATCCAACCCCAGTACCTTACCTGCTCTCATCATTTTAACAACTGCTCATCTTTCCTTATTTTTCGTACATTTTCCTCACTCATCACTGTCAACTTCTTAGCGCTTCCCACTGCAACTACCTTTCCTTTCCTAACCTCCTTCACATTGAGCAACTCCATAAATACTTTGCCCATCTTGCTATTACTGCCTTCTCTTCCATTATTATCTTTCCATCTGCACTTTTTACCTTTTCTTCTCTACTTGACTGGCGTCCTCTTCCTCTCTTAATTTCTTTCCAAAACATCTTTATATTACTTTAAAAAAAAAGTATATCATACTCTTTCCCCATATTACATCTGCTCTCCTCTTTGCCTCCATTATCTTCTGCTTTACTTCTCTTTTCTTTGTACTCTCATATGATTCTTTCGTCCTATTTTGTAACCAATCTGTGAATGCACGGTTTTCTCTTCTATAATCTTCTTTGCTTCATCAAACCACCACTTACTACCCTTCATTTTATTTCCTCTCGTCCTCCTTGTCCCACACACCAATTTTGCACACTTTGTGACTCCCTCCTTGAACCATCCCCATTCCCCCTCCACTCTTAGTTCTACTCTATCCTTCACTCCCTCCCACTCCTCTTTCAGCTTCTTCTTGTACTCTTTCTCCTTTTCTTTCTCATTTAAGCAATTCACTCTAAGCACCTCCCTACCTTCTCTCCTTTTCTCCTTTCTCCATCTATCCTCCACTCTCAACTTACCTTTCACCAAAACATGATCTGATATTCCCCCACTCTCTCCTCTTAGAACATGTACATCGAAAAATCGTCCTCCTTTTCTCCTGGTTACCACTATGTAGTCCATTAAAGCCCAATCTACCACCCTTCCGTTCCCCATCGATCCCATGTGTACTTATGATTGACTTTCTTCCTAAACACTGTATTTACTATCATCAACTCTCTTTCTAGACACATTTTACCATCAACACTCTACTATAATTTTTCCTGAAAGTCGACACTTCTCAACCACTCCGTCTATTGGTTCGTTCCTACCCTAGCACTAAGATATCCCAATACCACAACACTGACATTTCTCCCTAAAGCCTCTATGCACTCATTTAAATATATCCAAAAAGGCTCCCTTTCCTCTACACTCTTTTTACTACTTGGCCCATACGCACTTACAAAAACCCACATCTCCTTTCTCAGTTTCACCTTCATCCACATTAACCTTGAAGAAACCTCCTTCCACTCCACCACACATTTACCTATCTCTTCACTTACTAGTATAGCCACCCCTTCTCTCCCTCGTCCTCTCTTCACTCCTGACACCCTCCCAACTACACTCCCAAACTCAAACTCGCCCCTCCCTTTCAACTTAATTTCACTCAATGCCAACACATCCATCTTTCTTCTCACAAACATACTGCCTATCTCTTCCCTTTTACTCTCATCTGTACCACATCCATGCACATTAAAAGACCCAAACCTTAGAGTTTTGGTTGGAAAACTCCTCCCAGACCCTCTTATGCCTTTGCTTTTTTTTTTTTTTTTTTTTTTTTTTTTTTTTTTTAAGGAATGTCCCCTTTGGGGTTACAGAGAGTAAGATGTCTAGTCCTATCCCCGTCCCATTTTTGTCGCCTTTATGGCTCAAGTGGGAACACTCGATGGCAGTATTCTTCTCCCCCACCACAGGGTTTGAAAAAAAAATGAACATTCAGAGAAATGGTACAGGACAGTATTAAGAGTGGGGAGATAGCATAACGGAGGGACAGTCGCAATATAACAAAGTATCATTTCTCTATGAATAGATTTCCTCTATCACAGACGAAATTATGTGTGGCTTTGGTCCGTAGAGGCGCCCCATATAGATCCTAAATTATCAGCTGTATGCTTTAACCCCACAATAACATGCAGTCAATAATAACAATAGAAAATAATATATAAATAAGCGCGAACACATCCAAGATGAGGTGAGAATCTCACGCCTGTCCCACATCTGGAAGCGAAGCTGTTGCCTTCCTGTCAGTGCTCGCTCGATTCAGACATGATACCCCTAATGAACAAAAATAGTTGGCCTTCCTAAGGAGACGTCTTGCGATTTTGTAACCGACCTGAAATCAACTTCGTTCCTTATCTGTCCTTCAGCTGATTGTAGTCATTCGTTGTTAATCGAAGCAAAATCTATTTAGTATATGACCCTATGGAAGGCGTTCATTTTCCTTGGCACAACCAGATCCAGCTCTCTTGGCCAAAAGACTTAAGTATGCAGTAAAGCCTATTTAGTGTTGTCAAACCTAACTCGCAGCCGCATAAAATCATGCTGTTTTACCCATAACAAGTCATGCTCGGTTTTCTCTTCTATATTCTTCTTTGCTTCATCAAACCACCACTTACTACCCTTCATTCTATTTCCTCTCGTCCTCCTTGTCCCACACACCAATTTTGCACACCTTGTGACTCCCTCCTTGAACCATTCCCATTCCTCCTCCACTCTTAGTTCTACTCTATCCTTCACTCCCTCCCACTCCTCTTTCAGCTTCTTCTTGTACTCTTTCTCCTTTTCTTTCTCATTGGTTTCTACGTTGGTTCGGAAGATCCCTGGAAACGACCCAACTCGGTCAAAAGATCCTTCTCCCTCTCCACCTCCAAGGAGTCAGACCACTATCACTGCAATAACAGAGGATCATCGTAGTCGAAGTTCAAACAAAATACGGGAAAAAGTGAGATTAAGGAATAATAATTCCAAGATATAGAGAGAGACTGATCAACTTCTGTTTCCGGCGTATTGGGATAGATATCGAAGAATGAGGAAAGAATACACTGGAAAGTGCAGCAGGAATACTTTATGGGATTGGGAAAAGTTCCGGGGATCATACGGAAGGACAATTGGAAACCAGGGGGTGGGGGGGATGAGAGTGAGAAGGAAAGAGAGAGGATGAGGGAAAGGGAAAGGGAGAGGATGAGGGAAAGGGAGACGGGGAGGGAGAGGGAAAGGGGAAGATAGACCGATAAGAAGACGAAAAAGGAGAGGATAGAGAAGGAGAGAGGGAGAGAGAGAGAGAGAGAGAGAGAGAGAGAGAGAGAGAGAGAGAGAGAGAGAGAGAGAGAGAGAGAGAGAGAGAGAGAGAGAGAGAGAGAGAGAGAGAGAGAGAGAGAGAGAGAGAGAGAGAGAGAGAGAGAGAGAGGGTGAGGGACATGAAAATAAGGAGATAGATAAAGTGAGGGGCAGGGAGGAAAAAGACTGGAAGAAGGAGGGGAACAGAGAGAGGGAGAAGGAGAGGGAGAAAAAGAGGGAGAAGGGGAGAGGGAACTGGAAGGTAAATGAGGGATAGTTGGGAAGAGGAGGAAGATGGAACGGAAGAGTGGGACGTGAGAGACGGGTGACATGGAACAGGCGAGAGAAAAAGGAGAGGAAAGAAGAGGAGAGAAGAGGAGAAGTGAAATAATGAGATGGGCAGAAGGATTAAGGAGAGAGGGGAGAGAGTGTAGGGCAAAGGAGAGAAGGGATGGGAGAAGAGTAAAAGGTGTAGGGGAATTAGGGAAAGTGGAGGGGGAAAGGTGGATTGGGAGGAAAGGGGGAAAGGAGGAGACAGGGTTTGGTGACACAGTTGGAAAGGAGGAAGGTGAGGGGGGGGAGCGCTAAGGAGGAGGAAGGGGAAAGAGGATTGAGGTCTGGAACAAACAACTATGATTAGGAGTTGACATGACCTCACTGACTAAAGCGGGCCCTACATGATCAATATTATTGCGCAATATTCCGTATTGTGCACAATCATTGAAGGTGTAGGGATGGTTAGGGATGGTTGGGACAGGAGATAGTGATCCTTGAAACCCCTTAGACATCCCAAATAGCAGAAGGCGTCTGTCCAGTGGTCAATAATACAGTACAATACGGAATATTGCGCAATAATATTGATCGTGTAGGGCCCGCTTTAGGCCAGGCGATGTAAGGAAGACCCTCGTGCCAAAGGGACCAAGGCCATCTCGTCAAACCCACTCGCTACGATGGCGCAAATTGAGTCTCAATAAAGTATAAACATAAAGATAAAAGTAAGCGCAAAGAAAGGAGGGGGAGAAATGGAAGCTGAAGGAGGATGAGGACGAGGAGGAAGAGGGGAAGAAGAAGGAGGAGGAGGAGGAGGAGGAAAATGAGAATAAAGGAAGAGCAGAGGAAAAGAGGGGAGAGGAGGGGGGAAGAAAAGAAGGAAGTGAATGAGGAAAAAGAGAGGCAAGGAAAAGTGGAGGAGGAGGAGAAGAAGGAAGAGAAGGAAGAGGAGGAGGAGGAGGAGGAGGAACATTAGGAGTAAGGAAGAGCATGACGAAGGGGAAGAAGAAAAAAAGAGGAAGAAGGAAGAAAAGAAGAGGAAGAAGATGAGAGAGGAAGTGAAGGGAGGAAGAAAGAGGAAGACAAGAAGGAAAGAAGAATAACAGGATGTGAGGCAGGAAGGAAAAATACTGGAATAGTACAATGAAGACAACGATGGAAACAGGACAATATGTGGATAGACAAAGGAAATTTTGAAAGACAATACAAAGCAGTTATGTGGACGAGAACACAGCGTGAAGAGCATTCGGAGGAACAACGGAACGGAATAGAAAGATCTAATAGAAAAAATGAGCCAAAGAGAGAGCGAATAATGGATGGAACAGGGATGAGACGACAAAAAGGCGAAAGGGGAAAACGAAAGGAAAGGGGAACAGGATGACATGGAAGAAGGAAAACAGGAGGAAAGAGAGAAAGAAAATGATTCAAAGCTAAAAGAAGAGAAGAGTGAGAAGGAACATAAACACGAGAAAGGATAAATGCAAAGGCAGCCTTTGGAAATGAAAACGGGATAAAAGGAAAAAACGAAAATGAGAGATGAGAAGAGGACTGAAGAAAGAGAAGACATGAAAACGGAGAAGGAAAGGAAAGGATAAAAGGCAACAGGAGGGACGAACGAAAACAGGGAAGAAGACGAGGAACAACAATAAGCGATGAAACATAAGTAGGAAATAGAAGGTAGTTAAGTGGAAAAAGACAAAAGTGGTCTAGAGGAGTTAAAGGATATACACGAGAATCTTTTTTTTTTTATTTAATCCGCTCGTGAGTGATGTCATCTTTAATATGTTTTCTGTCAATGGCTGGGCGAGTTAATTCAGATAAAATAAATCTTTGCTTTCATCTGGGAAAACCTTTTGGCCGGTATACATGCAACGTATATTCATTCTTAACTACCGTCTGGCGATTTAATTCAGCTGAGGGAAACCCTTGTACTCACCTTGGATAAGTGTGTGTGTGTGTGTGTGTGTGTGTGTGTGTGTGTGTGTGTGTGTGTGTGTGTGTGTGTGTGTGTGTGTGTGTATTCACCTCGGATCTGCTGCAGTCTCTGTCGAGACAGCCAGACACCACCCTACGGCAGTGAGCTCAGAGCTCATTATTAGCAGATCTCTGGGTAGGTCTGAGAGTGTGAGATCTGTGTGTGTGTGTGTGTGTGTGTGTGTGTGTGTGTGTGTGTGTGTGTGTGTGTGTGTGTGTGTGTGTGTGTGTGGTGGGTGGCTGTAGGTGTGAATATCACAGGTACCAATAGACAGTCCTGCTTAACTCTCATTTCGAAAGTGATGGCGGGGCCTCAGAAACGTATAGGCCCGGATGTTTACAAGATGACGTCACGCGAGCAGGCGGCCCGCGACCAAAGCTCACCCTCTGCTTTCTGTGAAAACTTGGCGTTTATCAGCTATATACTTTGCATGTATGTCTTTTAGATTTTCAATGTTCAATGACGATAGAAGAA
>NC_134806.1:49703509-49708509 GCF_046742065.1 Oratosquilla oratoria
AGGCAGAAGGAGGTGTTTCGGACCCCATTAGATCAGCTATTTAATCATATGAAAAGAAAGATAGCAATGGCACAGGAATATGGGGCGTCCAACTGGCTGACAGCACTACCAGTCAGGACAAAGGAATTCAACCTAAACAAAAGAGAATTCATGGATGGCATTCCCTTGAGGTATGGATGGCCACTGGAAAGGCTGCCTAACAGATGCTCCTGTGTCACACAATTTGATCCAACCCATGCAATGATATACAAGCAGGGTGGATTCATCTGCATGAGACATGACAAGATAAAGGATCTCACTGTCCAAATGCTTCGGGAGGTATGCAAGGATGTGACCATTGAACCAACATTACTCCCACTAGGTAGGGAGAACTTCAGGCACCATACGTCCAACAAATCTAATGGTGTCTGATATTCTTCCATTTTTTACAAGTTATCACCGAGAATTTCCAATTGGAGGGTTCAATGATCTCTTCGACCCTTACAGTAAACATTCACCGACCCCCTGATTATCTATCGACCCCTTTTCGACCCCCTGATTATTCATCGACCCCTTTTCGACTCCCTGGCTACTCATTGACGCCTTGGATGTTCCCATCCACCCCTTGAAGTCGATATCTACCATTCAGTGAGCCCCTAGTATAGAGAGTACAGAAGACAAACGAGAGTGTAGGTAGGGGACGAATGCGCGAAGAAGGGTTAGGAACTATGTAATGATCTAATGTTGCCATACAAACAAGACGAACACCATTTGGGTTGCAACGCTAGAACACTGAATAGTTTCGAACCCATTTTCGCGTATTCTTCCCAATCCCGCACTCTCATATGCTCTCTACAGAGGTTATGCTAGCGAGCAGTGAAAATTATCTCAAATAGTTTACTAGACACAGCAATGTAGTTTTAGGATTTTGTTCTATAGATCATCGAACAATTTTATCTAGATGGAACGTCGAGCAGCGAAGGGGACTTTCGGTGCTGTTTACGACTTGCATATTTATTTTGGCTACCACAAGACGAATTCACTCAGAAGAGAATGAGATACCTAAGCAGCAGTTGGGTTAAATCTAACTTGATGAATACTTTTGCTGCTCTTCACGACTTTAATATTTGTGCTGACTGACACTACGTGGTTTTATTTAGCCTAAAGACACTTCATTCCCCGTTGCGCAGTGAAAACGTTAAATGCCCTGGAACCTGTAAAACTGCCCACTTACCCTCTTTTGTTGCTGTTGATGTTGAAGTTGCGCTGGTTTCTGTCACTGATGGTCTTAAAGTGGAGCCTCTTGTTGTGACCATTGTCCTTTGTCGTGTCCGTGAGGAGCACCATCTTTTCCTCCCTGCGGTGACTAGGCAACAAAAAAAACCGTAGCTTTTTTTCGAAAGCCTTCGGCATACAAAATTGATGACCCTCCTGTGGGTCTTCCGTACCATAACCCCGAAGTCTAAGACTTTGCACTCAAGAGTGCGGCTCTCAACTGTTTCATCACATCATTATTACCGTAACTGTTGTATTTCTTTTCCTCGATAGTCACGTCATGGTTTCTTTGGGTGGACTAGGCCCGAACTGCTCGTCCTGGCTGAACTTTAGTCACTGAGTGTACATGGGTAGAGATTGAACCTTCTCCATTAGTTTTTGTTGTGCGTGGTGAACACTGTGATTTTGAACCTTTGATAAAGCATTATCACAGGACCTGTAAATGCAACAAACGTAACTAACTTTGTCGGAATAATAATACTAATGGACAAATAAATATAGATATTAAAAAAAGAAGATAATCTAAAACACCAGTGATTAAGTATGTACATATCTACATTGTAAATATTAGTGCCAGGTCTCTAGCTGGATTTGCAACTTCTAACAATACAAAGACACACACCTATGCAGACACACATAAACACACACACACACACACACATATATACACAGGCACATACATGCTTAGAGCGGTCCGTCGGTGACCGACGACGACAGTGCTCCGGTGAGGTGGGATGGTTTGAGTGAAGTTGGGGGGTGATGCTGAAGTTTTTTATGCTTATGCCAACGGAGGTAATTATGAGGCCTAATTCTTAATCCGCATTTCCTACTACATTCCGGGCAAATTAGATCTGGATCAGGAGGATAAACTCTATAGTTGAGCTGATGTCTCCTTTCCCGCAGGTCATCCCGTGGTTGGTTATGAGCAGACTTGAGGTGTTTGGTCCCTTGTGAGCAGTTTGTACACCATGAGGCACGATCAGAAGCGATGGTTCTAATATCTGTTGCTGCGATGTTACACCTCTTAAGTGTGGTTTCTAGCTAATTTTTTAGCCTTTTTTCTGACCCCCCCTCCCTGCATTGCGACGTGCATCAGGTAGTTGCCTGTAAAGAAGACGGTTCTCAGACGTGCAAAGAACGTGACGCACCCATTGCAGTGGACGTTTTGCTAGCAATGCTTCAATGCTTGATATTTGTGCATATTGCAATATTTCAGTGTATGGGACTTTGTCTTGTCATATTAGGCCCAGGATTCTTTGTAGACACCGTATGTGGAAGGCCTCCAGAGCTTTTATGTGTCGTCTGTGGCTGGTCCAGGTTTCAGAGCTGTAGAGTAAGGTAAAGGTGTAGATGACTCAGTAGATGGATATTTTTGTTTCTATTCGAAGGTTTCCATTGTCAAATACCAGAGAACGAAGACGATTAAAAGACATGGATACAAAGTGGACTCTTGACTGAATTTCATCGTTTATATTGTGTTTTTGTGTTATTATGCTGCTGAGGTAGGTGAACTGTTTGACTCGCTTGAGCTATATATCATTGGTTTGAAAAACAAGGGACGGGACTGGGGCTGTTTTGTGTTGTGCAATTACTTCGGTCTTCTTTGTGTTGACGTGTAGACCCATGAACTGGTAAACTGCGGAGATCACGGAGATACTGTGTTGTAGGGTTTCTGGTGAGTGAGCCAGCAGGGCACAGTCTTCAGCGTACTGTAGTTCCATGAAATGAGCGGTGGTAAGTTTGGTGCGGGTCTGTAGACAACGGGGGTTAAGAGGTTCCTATCTAGGCAGTATTGTATCCGCACTCCATCATCATCATTGAGCTTGCCGTGGCTAAGGGTTGTGACAGCAATGAGAAGCAGGTTGTATACCACAGGTACCAGGCCACAGTCTTGCTTAACTCCCACTTCAGGAGTGAAGGGCTCTGATTTTTACCCTCCCGCCAGTACATAGGCATTCATTCTTTCATGGAAGTTTTTGAGACTATTGAGAAATTTTGTAGGAGTAGCAAAGTTATGGAGGACATTATGAACACAAGAATGACGTAAAAGTCCACCGGACATCTAATTCTCTTGTGGTTCATATAGATAAATTTGGCCACCTTCCTTCCTGACTGGGAAAATACAGAGGTACTTCACAAAGGGCTAAGAAAGCAAGAAAGGAAACTAATAGAAGCAGCGTACATCGCTTCAAAACCATGTAATAACCATAGGGAGGGATTTATTAAAGTATCTAAGTTGACCAGCGACTTTGTTCGAGGTGAAGCGGAACGAAGGAAGGACGGAGAGGAACGGGGAGGAACGGGGTAAGGAATGAAGTATATAAGCTGTAAATATTTTCTTAGTGTATATTCTGAGGAAGTCCTTTAAGGACGAAACGTTAGTAATAAACTCCAACGGTTTTTTAGCGTTTACCTCATCACCCTTCCCACTCATTCCGTCATACATATTTCATATATATATATATATATATATATATATATATATATATATATATATATATATATATATATGTGTGTGTGTGTGTGTGTGTGTGTGTGTGTGTGTGTGTGTGTGTGTGTGTGTGTGTGTGTGTGTGTATGTGTGTGTGTGAGAGAGAGAGATTCACCATGGTCTTTGGATCACGCGTTGGACTCGTGATCGACAGCTATTTCCCTCCCGGAAGAGAGCTCAGAGCTCGTATATAACCGATATATGGGTAATGCTGTGACCTTACATGCACACACACACACCCAACTCCCCGCCCCACGAGAGTTGGAGTAACAACTCGCAGCGCAGCGATACTGAAATTATTTCAACCCTGGGCGGTATTCGAACCCGGACCGCCGTAGTGGCAGTCGGGAACTCTAACCACTGTGTGTGTGTGTGTGTGTGTGTGTGTGTGTGTGTGTGTGTGTGTGTGTGTGTGTGTGTGTGTGTGTGTGTGTGTGTGTGTGTGTGTGTGTGTGTGTACCACAGATGCTGAATTTTTTCAATTGGATGACGACCTTTCCAGGTTTTGTTTTTGGGTAATGATACAAAGTTTCATTTAACAGGACAGACGCAGGACAAAATAAGATTCCGCTCAGTCGTGACTCGCATTTCTTCAGTCTGTCCACTGCAGAATGAAATCATCTGGCTTTATCCAAATATCGACTAAACGCACTGTGTCAGTCCTTCTGAGTAATACCAGACGACTATATTCAGATGAGTTTGCGTACCAGAGCTATGTCCTTCTGGTAGAAACAACTTTGCCAACCGTGTAGTTAATGAATGGAATAAACTTCCTGCACAGGTAGTGCAATGTAGTTCAGTTCGAAGCTTTAAGAATCATTTAGATAAATACCTAAGTAAGATGCTGTAATGATTATAATTCATCTTATATTATTTGTTTTTGTTTTGTTATCATTTGTCTGTCTGATTTTCATTTATTATTAGTTATATGTCAATTTATTATTATTAACTATTCACCTGTTTGTTTATTATTTAACTATACCTATGCATTTACTTATGTATTTTATTTGTTATTTACATTATTATAGTTTTTTTATTTATTATTTTATAATTGATATGATTTTTTTTTTCGCATCCGACCTAGATATGGATCAAAAGGTCTCCTGTCGGCATGCTCCGCCTTTGTAATCCTTTGTAATTTCACTATGGTAATAAGAACACACCAAGAGGCGAAATTGTTTAGGTAATTCATTCAATTCGCAAATCACTTCAGAGAAAGTCCTTTGCCCCTTTCTAGCTCGTCTTCTATCCACCT
>NC_134806.1:49716009-49726009 GCF_046742065.1 Oratosquilla oratoria
AACCAGAAGTATGATAACTGTTGCTCCCGCTTCCTAAAGAGGAGTCATCACCATCACACAGTCTCGTACAAAAGTCCCGAAACCTACATAGATCTTGATCCGATGGTGTTAAGTGTAGTTTCACCTGATGTAGATCAAACCGATTGGTCTGGCCAAAGATTTATGGATATGAACACAACGTCAAGGCCTTCCGATGCACCACCTGCTAAGTACAGTAGCTCACAGAAGCCCTGGAATGTGTTTAGATTTTTGTCAGGTGGTAAAGAAGGTAGATTCATTGCTGAATAAAATCGTATGACTGGTGCAAGAATGAATATAAAGGACGACGCAAACTCAAATACGATGAGCAGTTCTTGGATTTTCCGGTGCATAGTTTCACCACACAAGAAGTCCTGAAACTTGTTTGGATTTTTACTACCGAGTTAGAGAATGCAGTTTCCCGTTAGTTGAATGAAATTGCATGATTGAAGCGGGAATGGATGCTCAAGAAAATTCTCCGTTCTTAGCGGCAATCAAGTAAATTAGATTTCATTTTGTCAATTTTAGATATTTCAATTACTTGATATCACTTTGAAATGGGTCGACCAAAAAAATGAGTTTACTTCAACTGAATAAAACCCTCTGGGTTGCAACGTCTCCAACATCTGAATACAAAGGATTACAAAGGCGGAGCAGGCCGACAGGAGACCTTTTGGTCCATATCTAGGTCGGATGCGAAAAAAAATCATAAAAAACTATAACAATGTAAATAACAAATAAAATACATAAATAAATGCATAGGTATAGTTAAATAATAAACAAACAGGTAAATAGTAAATAACAATAAATTGACATATAACTAATAATAAATGAAAATCAGACAGACAAATTATAACAAAACAAAAACAAATAATATAAGATAAATTATAATAATTACAGCATCTTACTTAGGTATTTATCTAAATGATTCTTAAAGCTTCGAACTGAACTACATTGCACTACCTGTGCAGGAAGTTTATTCCATTCATTAACTACACGGTTGGCAAAGTTGTTTCTACCTACTTCCAAATTGAATCTATTTCCGGACAGTTTGAATAAGCTGACTGGCGGCTGTTAGACCACAAAGACGATAAGACTCTCAAAAGGAAGTGTCAGTCAGCACTTCGGGGAGTGATGGGATAGGACTTGAGCTGAATGGAATCGCTCGACAACAACAAGAACACACACACTCCATTCTTCCGCCACTCCGGTTGGCTGAACTCAAGCCGGAAGGGAGGGGGGTTCTTGTTTTATTCCGTCTGACGCGAAGCAATTCAATTCTGTTGCGTATTAACTTTCTACAGCAAACGGGTTAACCAGACAGGTGTGTTCCAGAAACAAAGATCACTGGAAACTGGAAGCAACCGCAAAGTTAATTGCTGTTACTGGATCCATTACAAGCTAAGGAACCTGGTATCAGCTTGCTACAGGACTGGGTCGCCTCTTCTTATGTCTTTCTTTCTTTCTTTCTTTCTTTCAAAGGATTACAAAGGCGGAGCATGCCGACAGGAGACCTTTTGGTCCATAACTAGGTCGTATGCGAAAAAGAAATATATAATAATTATAAATGAATAAAAAAAATTATAATATGAATAATAAACAGACAGAGCAAAACTTTAGTAAAGCGCGCCTCTCGTTACTTCTTTGCTATCAGTGTTTTATACTTTTAGTTTCTCATTAACACAATTTTAGGAGTCGACTTTTTTTTCCAGTGGTATTTTTCTTATATATTTTCATAATTCATTTTTCTACACATTTCATTTTCTTGTATAACACAATTTTAGAAGTCGACTTTTTTTTTATTTCAGTGGTATTTTTCTTCCATATTTTTTCATAATTCACTTTTCTACATCTTCATTTCGTTTTCCGGTATAAACAATTCTTAGTTTCTTGTGCCTTAATCTTCCTTTTTTCAGTTCTTATATTGCCAGGACCACATCCCATCTGTTCTTTACTTTCTGCATCCGATCCGATTCTATTCCGAGGACCCAAATTCCCACAATTCATTCTGCTTTCCCCATATCCGCTTGGGTTCCCCAACCATACACTTCCCCCTCCACAATTGCTCTCATATTCTTTTTTCACCTCAAACCGTCTCGCCTTTCCCATTCCGCCTCCCTTCTCCCTCCCTCCCTCCCCTCCTCACCCTTCGCTGCCTCCCGCTTCACCTCCTCTCCTGCCTCTCTCTCTTTTCTCATCTTCTATATCCTAAATTCTATGCTCCCCTCACTCCTACCTCCCTATCCCTCCTTCTCCTCATATCCTTCTTTCTCCTCCTCCACCTCCTCTTTTTCTTCTCCACCTCCTCTTTTTCTTCCACGCATTCCTTCTCCTTCATCTTCTCCTCCTCATCTTTATTCTTCTTCTCCTCGTTCTCTTCCTCCTTTTCCTCATCCTCCTCGCCGTCTTCTTTTCCCAGTCCCCATCTTCCTCCTCTACTTTCTCTATCCCTCCTCCCCTTTCTTCTCTTCCTCCTCCTCCTCCCCTCCTACCTCACCCTGAGGAGCCATGTCTGCGTCTGGGAAAGGGCTCAGGCATCGGGTAGCCTGGGTTCGAAACCCGATCCACTCCGCACACTGAGCAAAGCTTCACACGCTCACGTCCCCTTTAGCCAGCAGCCAAAGACACTATGTTGTACCAGCAACGGGAGATGGCATTGTACCAGATACCGTGTTTGAACTCTCAGTGTCATCATACATTCCAAGCACGACCGAGTGCGAATGTAAACACACGAACTTGCACTACTCCACAGGCTTGGGCTTCCTTGTGCCCGCTCGTCGTCTGCTTCCTCCTTGGCGTAACCTTCTGACCTCCCATATCATCCCAGCCTTCACCTAACTCCAACCCCAACCCCCAGCCCCCCACCCAGCACCCCTGCCTCCTTAAGATCCCTCTTCCGCTCTTCCACTTCTTTCAACAAGACTTATTCTATGTTTCCGAAACCTGGATATCTCGTCAGGTAAGCAAATCATTCAAAGTATATGTTTGTGAGCGTATGTTTGGATGTGTGTGTGTGTGTGTGTGTGTGTGTGTGTGTGTGTGTGTGTGTGTGTGTGTTTACATTTATATTTACACGAGCCCATTTCCTGTAAATATAATCGACCGTGACTCCACCCTTTTGCAAAATGCGGGAACTCTACTGAGCCCAGATGTGCAGTTCCCGGTCTTGAACCGGTAGCGTAACCTTCCCCATACATACTCAAGTTCTTCTTCCTGTAACGCATCCAACCTGCCCTACCTTTAGTTTTCGACCTTCTTTTGTTTGACTTGATCCCCTTGCGTCACCCACTCCACATTCCCTCCGTACTCCACCTACCTCCTTCCCTCCACTCCCCACCAATCCTAGACTCACTCCCTCCCTGCCTCCTCCCTCCCTCGAACTCTCTTGTAGACACTAATTTCTCCATTGGCCTACATTATCCACGCTCGTACTCAGCAACTCCTCAATCTCTCAGAAGTAATCATATCTAGATCCTGCTCGCGTTCCAGATATACTCTCATTAGTTTCATTTCTTTATACTATTGCTTGAACTCGGTGTTATCCAATGATATTTATATTAAGCTTCTCCTCATACACCATAATAGGATGTCGTTCAACTCGTCACAATCAAGAGACAGTCGTAGTAGATTAGTCCTCAATCTCCTTTGTAATCTATTCGGGTTTTTTTTTTCAGGATTAGATAAAGCATTAGAGCCTTCTCGGGTGAACCAATAACGGAGAACAACGGCGTTAGGTAGTAGTATTACGGTCACTGCTAGACTATCGTATTACTGGGTGAAGCCCTGATTATTTTTCCAAGAAACTATTCCATTAGTCCAATTAAATGTTTAAGTCATTGAAGGGCTTTGTTGGAGTCTTACGTTAATTTTGGCAGAGGCCAAGTAGTTTTATCTAACCGGGGGTTATCTTAAGATGATACGGGATTAAAATTAACCTCATTAACCCTGTGGGTTCAAAGTAAATGTTCTTAAAGCTCCTGTTTGGGGATTTCATTCAACCAAAGAAAACCTCTCAAGATGTCAATGGGCTAACAAAATGAAATCACATCTTCCTTTCTTTTCCAATTTCTCGTTCTATTTTTCATTTCATTTTAATTTCTCTCTCTCTCTCTGTCTCTCTCTCTCTCTCTCTCTCTCTCTCTCTCTCTCTCTCTCTCTCTCTCTCTCTCTGTCTCTCTCTCTCTATCTATCCATCTATCTTTCACACACAAACAAAAATTTCGCAAAGCATACAAGTAATTTTTAAATAAATATCATCATGTTCTCTTACTAATGGTTATATTTTTTGTGCGCAATTATATAAACATAAATTTTGATATCGACGTTAATCATCTCTGACAACCTCTAACTTCAACGAATCCAAACTATAATTTCTATTATCACTACTATTCAAAGCTATAAAGTGTTCTTTCCAAGAGATGTACACTAAACATCAGTCTTCCTCTTATCTGGAAACAGCCACATTTCTTAAAACTTTGCAGATATTTCTTAAAAGCACATCTTCGTTCCCTGAGACTGTCAAAAAACACAACAGAAGACACACTACACTGCAAACATGCAAAATTAGTCGCAAAAGAGATATACACTTCACATGACCGTTTCCTTCATTACAATAGCTTTTACGAAAAATAACAAAAGAAAACAGAATGAACTAAGAACTGACTTATCCATATACACAAAAAGACACAAATAATCATCTAACATAAATGGATAAGATAAATAAGTAGATAAATCGTCCCTCTGAAGCTGCAATGTAATCCTAAGACTACGGGCGCACACCAACATCCAAGTAATCTACACAACATTATGAAAATATTATTTCAAAACGAGAAAAGAAAAAAAAATCAGTATGATTTACAAGAAAGTGAGCAAAATCATAAAATGAGACTATCTGTCTGACCTTCCTTGTTATATGCTGAAGAGAACAGGAAATGTTTGAGATTCAAAGTAAGCCCATGGACATTTCTGCTTCCACATATCAGTACGTAGAAACGTAGGCACGATCCGTTCACACACGAGCTCGGGAGCGCGCGCGCACACACACACACACACACACACACACACACACACACACACACACACACACACACACACACAAACACACACACACACACACACACATACACACACAAACACACACACACACACACACACACAAACACACACACACATACACAAACACACACACACACACACACACACACACACACACTGTTGATCACAAGTCCAGCACATGATGCAAGACCATCGTGAATCTCTCTCTCTCTCTCTCTCTCTCTCTCTCTCTCTCTCTCCCTCTCTCTCTCTCTCTCTCTCTCTCTCTCTCTCTCTCTCTCTCTCTCACACACACACACACACACACACACACACGATCGGCCATTGCTGACTCTGAATGTAAACACACCCGCAATTGACCTCCTACTGTTTCGAAGAAATTATAGAAGATCCAGCGAGCTACGGCCTTCTAGCCTGAACTGAGCACAACACTAAGTACCAGCCGTCAGTCTTGCAGTCTTGTGGTATAAATAGTTTTGAGGGATATAAGACTTAGTCAATATTTGCCATTAGAAAATTCTACCCTTGGCCAAAACCTTCCTGTCCAGTGCTCCGCCCGTGTGTGCATGCGCAGTTCGAGGAGTATGGCGTATCTTAACGTCATACCCACGTAACAGCAGCCTCACTAGAACCACTTGCCTACATTCTACCATATTGCTGAGGCAACATGGCTTATTTTAGACCGGCCACCCTCACCAATATTGATACCAACTTCGCTCTCAGTGAAGACGAGGACATCAATGAACAATATTGGCCTTCATTACCAATGCACGAGCAACATGAACCCAACCGGTCAGTGTTCCAATTCGTAGTCCCTACAGACCTCATTCTTAAAGTTCTGAAACTCTTACACGACTCCCCCATTGCTGCACACCCTGGCAAGGAGATGGGCGTTACACAAGCTAGATTACACTACTTCTGGTTAACCATGGGGAAGGATACACACTCCCAGATTGATGCCTGCCATTCCTGCGCGTCACACATAGATCATATCAGCGATCATATTCCAATATTAAATTATCCTACCCTTACAAACCATTCAACACAGTAGATATTGACTTTAAGTTACCACTTACACACAGCAGAAACCAATACCTCTTTGCTTGTGTCGACTTTTTTCCCGATTCTGTATTCTTTCTCCATACCAGATATGACAGCACAATACGTGGCAAAGAATCTTATTAACAAACTCATATACTCCTTCACTACACCCAAAAATTCTAAATCCTGACAACGGGACTAAGTTTAACAATGAGGTTCTTTCAAATATTTGTAAATAATTTCAAATCACAAAACGTAATACTATTGCTTACCACTCTAGTTCAAATGGCTTATTTGAACGCCAGAACCGAAAAATTCTCAATATTCTTCGACACCTTGCTTCTGATCTTCACTATTCTTGGGATGAACATGTCCCCATGATTGAAGTTTGCATTAACAGTCCCATAAGCAGGTTAATATCGGAATCACCTCATTTTCTTCTTTGGCTCGGACAAAAGACTCTTATATGACTTTATTGTTTTAGAATTACCTCCCTTTTACAGTTTCGATGATTATATTAAAGTAAAAGTAGCAAATTTTAATAATCTTTACAAAAGAATCCATAATACTCATAATCTGGTTAAGGACGATATGGCCCGTCTGCATAACAAATCAGCCAGAGATTGTTCATCTGAACTTGAAGACATTATTTACACCCTCAACCACACATCTCGCCTTAAAACTCTCCCCTAAATTCACCGGACCTTTTCGTATCATGGGACAGGATTCAAATTATAAGGTCAATGCGCTCTGGTTGCACGATCTTAAAGAGACTGGATTGCACAAAGATATTATCAAAAGAGTTCCCCGTGACCTCGACATAAAGATCGTTCCATCATCACTTAGTACAGAGGACCCTCACTAACCCTCTCAACTTCCCCCACATACTCCTCTTCCCCGTTACAACCTTCGCAGTCGATCCACCGCCTTCATAAGATTGCATCTTGCCTAGGTGAGCAGATATAATATCTACTTCCACATGTTCTTAGGATTAAGACAATTTCATTTTGAACAGTACAGTAGTATTTTCCTATAATGAAATTGCTCAAATCCACGTATATTTCTCTTATATGTTAAATTATTGTATTTCTATTTTCTTAGAGCATTAATTCCGCTGTGGTCAGCGACTGGTATCTGTTTGTGTCAATTGACATTTGGAAATAAACTCATCTGCTGGGATTCGAACCCTCACCTGAGCGGCTTGCGTCTTACAAGATGAAGACCGTACCATCACGCCATCCTGACCCTTCAAAACGAAACGACTTAGTTCACGGCCCAGTCGTTCCGCCGGAAGACTAGCCTGCATAAAGGATTTGATGAAATACAGTACATACCACGTTCCACCCGGGTGCCCTCGGCGGAACGACTGGGCCGTGAACTAAGTCGTTTCGTTTTGAAGGGTCAGGATGGCGTGATGGTACGGTCTTCATCTTGTAAGACGCAAGCCGCTCAGGTGAGGGTTCGAATCCCAGCAGATGAGTTTATTTCCACTGGTATCTGTGCCGAGCATCTGTTGCAAGAAATTCTTGTATATTGAGTGTGGATTATTTATTGTATGCTACAGTCTACCCGTCAGATGACTAAAAATCCGACGAGGATTTGCCATAAATAGGGAACATGTGAGAGAGCTGAACACTTTCAACATGCCCAGAATTCGATCCCTCAATTAATCAAAATCTTAAGCTGTAACCAGGTTCATCATGTTTACCCTATGTGCTCTGACTTCGAAAGTCCAAGAAACAATGGTCTCAAACTGTCCGGAAATAGATTCAATTTGGAAGTAGGTAGAAACAACTTTGCCAACCGTGTAGTTAATGAATGGAATAAACTTCCTGCACAGGTAGTGCAATGTAGTTCAGTTCGAAGCTTTAAGAATCATTTAGATAAATACCTAAGTAAGATGCTGTAATGATTATAATTTATCTTATAATATATTTTTTTTATCATTTGTCTGTCTGATTTTCATTTATTATTAGTTATATGTCAATTTATTATTATTTACTATTTACCTGTTTGTTTATTATCTAACTATACCTATGCATTTATTTATGTATTTTATTTGTTATTTACATTATTATAGTTTTTATCTATTATTTTATTATTAATATGATTTTTTTTCGCATCCGACCTAGATATGGATCAAAAGGTCTCCTGTCGGCATGCTCCGCCTTTGTAATCCTTTGTAATCCTTATAAACAGCAGTCAGCGGCCTGGTGGTTAAAGTGGCCAATCCCCATCTCAAGATTCCCGGGTTTCGAGTACTAGACCTAACGTCTTATCGTTTTGCACAGAAGTGACCATTGTCCTTGCACTTTGCCCAACGAAACATACGTGTGGAATCTAAAGATGAGAGTAACAATGACAGGAATTAACGTTATCGAATGATATACGCATATTTCACATAAATGGCTGCAATGTTACTACGGCAGTAAGAAAACTCTGATAAATAGATGAATGAATGAATAAGTTGAGGAATGAACAACTAAGCAACATTCATATATATATATATATATATATATACATATATATATATATATATATATATATATATATATATATATATATATATATACATATATATATATGCCAGCCAAAGTATACACCAAGCCTTCACTTATCACATATCCATCAAACTTTTTTTTTTTTTCTTATCTTAGCTTTTGCAAACAAACTGTTTATGATTGGAGTAATTATATAACTTTTCAAAACGTCTCTAGTAAGAAATCACAAAGTTGCCGAATATAAGAATCCGATATTTTCCACATCCAAATACAGTTCAACTAAAGTATTTAATCAAGAAGCAGATTAATGATTCTGTTCCGACCGTTGCCAAGCAACTTTATATTGTACTCTAAGTTGCTAGCATTATGCTACATGTAGATTCAGATAAATGCGTAGTTAGAATTTCTGTATGTGTGTATGTACATGCGTGTTAGCGAGAATCTTCGAGAACTTCCTAAATTGCCATTGGTACATCTTAAGTAATTATCAAATTATTTGTAAGGCGAAAGTTGAGTGAATGGGATATAGATCTTATTACTATCAAATTTAAGTTGTTGTGTAACTGAAAGGTGTATGAATGTAAAATTTCTGTGTGCGAGTGAATGATTAAAATAATCATATAAATTAGATGTAGCAACTGTTTTTGGATCAGACCACCCGGTTCAGCTTTAAACAAAAATCGCAGAATCATGTAAGTAGACCAAGTACATTTATATTTCTCTGAATACGAGTCGGGCCTTTGGTGCATCCCCCAAACACAGCTATAGATTTGTTCAAGAACGTTCGCGAGGAACAAAACCCCAAAATGGAATATAATGAGCCTTTTTTGTCGCTGAGCGCACAACTCGAGTTGACTAGATGCAAAACCAATCGAACGAGGCAGAATCAATGCCACAGCCAGGGTTTAGTTTTATTTGTTTATTTATTTATCTTTTGTCTAATTATTTCTGTTAGGAAGAGAGGAGGAAGGGAGTGGCAGTCTTGACAAAATTCTCAATACCCGTGACGAAATCGCAAATTTCAAATATTGTTAATAATTATTTAATGCTTCCATCATTTCACAAACTTGTAAACGCAGGAGGAGGAGGAGGAGGAGGAAAAGGAGGATTGAGTGGCGATGAAACGGAAGAGGGGGAAGACGAGGATGAGGATATAATTGAGGATAAAAACGTGGAAGAAGAGAAGGAAAAACGCGATCGATTGCATCATCCAAGAGGAAAAGATGCACACGATAAGGCAATAATAACTTATTAATATGGTTTACAGTGGAATTTAATTCCCTCATTCCGAGGATTTCTTATACACTACCGTTGCATTTTGGGTAAATAAATATATCAAAATATGCGAATTGGTGCATTTCTATCGAACCGAATTGAATTCCCCC
>NC_134806.1:49733509-49746009 GCF_046742065.1 Oratosquilla oratoria
CTAAGCCATCAACATCGAGACACTCGAGAATGCATACATGCAGAAATTGAAATGTGGTACACCCAAGGACTCGAACCTGCGCTAGCGCGTGACGAGGGATAGTGACTTAACCAATTGCGTCACCAAGAGACTGATGGCGCAATCGGTTAAGTCACCATCACTTATCACGTGCTAGCGCAGGTTCGAGTCCTTGGCTGTACCACGTTTCAATTTCTGCATGGATACCTCCTCGAGTATCTCGATGTTGATGGATTAGAATTAAAGTGAATTGTGGTTGATAAATGTAAACCTGTTCACCGGGACCCATTCAGTGTTGTACTCGTACACAAACACACACACACATACACACACACACACACACACACACACACACACACACACACAAACATAGAACTCAAAGCTCGACAATATTCCTTACTAGTTTCGCAGATATACTTAAAAAAATATGTAATAATTTTAGACCTTGCATTTCTTATTCATATATATATATATATATATATATATATATATATATATATATATATATATATATATATATATATATACATACATATGGGTGGAAGGGGAGAAGACTCCAACTGTTTATAAAAAGCCACCAGAAAGCTTGCGTCTCAAATAGCCTCTGACAACCAAGTCCAACTCCTGGCTTGCTCGTGTGGCTCTAACCTGGCGGACCTGCTTCCACTGACAGGGGAAGTGGTGAAGGCGTGCAACTGGTGCCTTAAAACCCCTTATTTAGGGCAGATGGGACTCGACAGTCTGCGAAGGCAGCCGATCAAGGGGAATGGAATCCCTGGCTCCAAACCTCCGCTGCTTAGCGGCAGACCTGTTCACGGGAATGGCTTTGGGTGGCAACCCTGAATAAAAAATCGAAGTGGAGCCCCTGAAATGGTTTGATCGTCGAAGTCGACATCACTCCGGCAGCTCCTGCTGCCAAACCAGCTCTAAATATGGTGCTCCTGGTGTACTTGGATCAAGTTGATACGGCCGAAAGAGGGGCCATGTTAATTAGAACATAAGAACTTAAGAAATAAAGGAGACTGCAAAAGACCATAAGGCCTACACTAGGCAGTACAAAGTCTCCATATACTTTACCCAGGCTTGCGCCCTGGAGAGGACACTTGAGTCCCGCCGTCTGGCGAGAGCAGAACACGGAAGACAGCAGTATACGATTTATAAGTCCCTACTCAGTTGGCGTAGAGTTGGGTGCTGCGGGTGGTCTTCGACGGTGGGAGAGACCTTCGTAGTCCCACTGGCCAGTTACCGTCCGCCTCAATCCAGGCAGTCCCTTCCAGTAAGATGCTGACCCGCCACGGTCTGCCTGTTTCAGAGAGTGCCTGGAGCTAAGAGTCAAGGCTCAACAAGCAGATCGTTAACCACGCACCAGACAAACAACTAAAGAAAAGAACCAAGATACCAGCTCTCCGGATTGGTAGCTGGAACGTACGGACCATGCTGCCCGGGTTGACTGAAGATCTTCTAGCAGTTGATGATGCTCGCAAAACAGTAGTGATAGATCGTGAGCTGCACAAACTGAACATCGACACTGCAGTACTATAGGAAACACGACTCCCGGACAACGGATCACTAAAGGAGAAGCAATATACCTTCGTTTGTCAAGGGAAAAACATCGAGGAATCCAGAAAATATGGAGTGGACTTTCCCGTGAGGTACACGCTCCTTCGGATGATTCATCCTCCGACAGACGGCGCAGAGAGAATTCTCAAGTTGTGTCTCTTAACAGCGGAGGGTCTAGTCAATACCATATGTGCTTACGCCCCCACATTACAAACCACAACGGAAACAAAGGACCAGTTCTACGAAACTCTGGATACTGCCATAAAAGGGATCTCAACGTCTGAGCATTTTTACATCTTGGGTTATTTCAATGCAAAAATCGAGAGGCATGGTCTGACGTCCTATGTCATCATGACATAGGAAAAATGAATGACAGCGGCCAGAGACTACTTGAACTCTACTGTCATCACAACCTGTGCGTGACCAAATCCTTCCAGAACAAGGCATGTCACAAAGTATCCTGAAGACACCCAAAGTCTAATCATTGGCATCAACTGGATCTGGTCGTCACTAAGCGTGCCTCCCTGAACAGCATTTACAACACTAGAGCTTACCACAGTGCTGACTACGATACTGACCATTCTCTGATAGCCTCGAATAAAGTTAAAACCAAAGAAGCTCGATCACTCCAAGCTAAAGGGCCAGCCTCACATCAACACCAGTTTGTCAAAAGGCTCCAAGAAAATCTGTCAGATAAACAGAAGGAGAATGCTGAAGATAGATGGAACGCTATCCGCAATCTACAATACGGCAGTCCGAACCTATGGCAGAAAAGAAGCAAAGGTGCCAACTGATTCGGCGCCAATATTACCTAAATTGAACCCTCCATCAACGAAAAGCGCAGTGCATTAACTAACTACACACGTGACCCATCTCAGAGGAACCTGCAGGCACTTAGATCTGCCCGAAGCAAGACCTAGCAGACAGCACACCTCTGCGCAAATAGCTACTGGCTTCAACTGTCTGAGAAAATCCAAGAAGCCTCAGACACCGACAACACCACATGGATGCATGTATGAGGGCATCAGGCAAACGACAGGCAAACCAGTATTGAAGATAAGTGTGCCCCTAAAACCTAAGATAAACGAGATCATCGTAGTACAAGACAAGCAGATAAAGAGATGGGTTGAACACTACCTCGACCTGTATTCCAGAGAAAATTCTGTCTCTCAGGTAGCGTTTGATGCAATGAAAGACCTGCCAGTGCTAGAGGAACATTGCTAGTGGTCTTTGCTCGCTTGCAGTTCATAGCTGATCATGTATATCCGGAGTTTAGAGCAGAAAGATCCATGGTGGACATGATTTTCTCAGTGCGTCAACTCCAGGAGAAATGTCAAGAACATTAGTTGCCGCTCTATCTCGCATTCACTGACCTAAAGCTACCAAAATCTGCACAGTTCATATCAGAGAGATGCTGTTTGCGGACGACGCAGCCCTTGCTTCGCACACGGAGGAAGATCTCAAACAGCTAATGGAAAGGTTCGTCCACGCCTGCAGGGAATTTGGGCCGACGATCAGCATAAAGAAAAGCAAAATCTTGGTCCAGGACGTCACCGCACCACCATCGATCACCATCGACAACGATGAGCTTGAGATCACCAAACACTTCACGTACCTGGGTTCAACAGATTCCAGCAACCTGTCGTTCAATGACGAAATCTCCAAACGCATTGCCAAGGCCACTACCGTAATGGCGAAGTTGAGCAAGAGAGTGTGGGGCAACAATCAAGTAACATTGAACACCAAGCTCAAGGTAAACCGGTAATGAGTCCTTATTACCTTGCTGTACGGTAGTGAGTCATGGACCACGTATGACAGACAAAAGAACTGTCTGGAAAGCTTCCAACTTCGCTGCCTTCGACGGATCCTAGGCATCACATGGCAGGCCAAGATCACCAACGTAGCAGTCCTAAAGAAATCAGATTCCCTCAGCATGTAACTCATGCTATGCCAACATCGCATGGACAACGGACGCACCCTTAGGGAGCTCCTGTACGGCGAGCTGGTCACCGGACTCAGCCCAACAGGCCGACCAACATTGCGCTTCAAGGATATCTGCGAAAGAGACATGAAGCTGACGAAAATTGACCCAAACAACTGGGAAGTGACCGCAGCTGACCGCAGCCTATGGCGCAGTGCTATTTCAAGGGGAGTCAGAAGCGAGGAAAAGAGGAATCTCCACCTGGAGAACAAAACATAAGGGAGGAAGCAGAGACAGCAGACTCAGGTGTCCGAACAGCTGACCGACTTCGTGTACCACATCTGTGATAGATGTGTGTGCGTGTGTTTATGCCAGGATCGGACTGCTGATCCAGATCAAACGCTGTTCACAACAAGATAAAAGCAAAAAAAATATTCTATTGTCATACGGGACAGACGGATGCCAGTTACACACATACACATACACACACACACATATATATATATAATATATATATATATATATATAAATACATATATATTTATACACACATACACACACACACGCACACTCACACACACACACATATATATATATATATATATATATATATATATATGTGTGTGTGTGTGTGTGTGTGTGTGTGTGTGTGTGTGTGTGTGTGTGTGTGTGTCTGTGTGCGCGCGCGCGTGTGTGTGTAAGGTCACAGCATTACCCATAGATCCATAGATCGGTCATATATGAGGTTTGAGCTCTCTTCCGGGAGGGAAATAGCTGTCGATCACGAGTCCAACACGTGATCCAAGACCTTGGTGAATCACACACACACACACACACACACACACACACACACACACACACACACACACACACACACGCACACACACACACACCAAGTACTGATCCTTGTGGAGCTCCACTAATCACTTCTTCCCAAGTAGAACTCTTATCTCTGAGCACTACTCTCGTTTTTCTTCCATGCAAAAAGTCGTCCATCCATTTCAATATTTGCCTTGTATCCCTCCTATGGTTTCCAGTTTTCTTAATAGTTTTTTTTGTGTGGGACTTTGTCAAAAGCTTTTTGTAGATCTAGGAAAGCACAATCGGTCCATCTGTCCCTTTCCTGTATCAAATCTAGTAGTCTTGAGTAAAAACAAATCAAATTTGTGGCACATGATCTTCCTTGTTTAAATCCGAATTGCCTCGGATTTAATATATATTCTCCTTCAGATGCTTTATCCATCTACTTTTTATAAATACCATGCTTGAAAGGGAAGCTGGTCTTTATTTTGTTGGGTCTTCCTCATTACCTCCTTTATAAAATGGTACGATATCAACATCTTTCCAGTCTTCTGGTATTTTTCCTTCTTTGAGTGAGCAACTTATTATGTTATATATTTTGTCTATTAGTTCTTCTTTACATTCTTTTAATATAGAGTTTGCGTTTAAATCCGGCCCGTGCGATTTCCTGACATCAAGGTTCATTATCTGGTCCTTTATTTCTTTCAGAGTACTATTATTTCCCTGATGGGTGTGTGTGTGTGTGTGTGTTAACTACTCTCCCTTCATCCCGAAGTTGTACATTTTCTCTAGTGAAAACCGACTTGAAGCGTTTGCTCATGACTTCAGCCATTTCTGTATCTTCTGTGTATTTCATATCCCCTTGGCGTAGTTTCACTATTTCCTGTAAGTTTTTTAGTTTACCGTTCACATATATATAGAATAGTTTTGGCTGATCCTTACATTTTTCTATTATGTCTTTTCATGCATACATACATATACCAAAGGCTCTTTCCCCCTTACATGGGAGGTACCCAAAAACCAAATACATAAAAACCACTTCCGCCCACTCCATCCCCACATACTCCGCTCCCATCTAGCCCCTTCCCTCCCTCTTATATTGGCTCCTCCTGGATGACGGGTCATCCCTGCATCTCGCCCACTGCCCTGGGTCAGAAGCAGTGTCGCAAGACACAGCACATCCACAGCAAGGCCGCTTCATTAAATTGGCGAACCCCCTCTCCGTCCCCTCATGCAGTAATGGAGAAGGGGGGGGAACAAATTTATTTTTCACACATACTCCCTCCCCCCCATCACCTACCCACTCCACCTCATGCATCACAGCATCATCCATACACAGCCATTCTCCATTCACCCTTATCTTCTGTCTTCTCCCATCCTTCCTCAACAGACATTCCCCTCTTTCCCAATGCCCCTTTTACCCCATCCATCCATCTCATCCTAGGTCGACCCCTCATGTTCACTCCTTCCACATCTGCCTTCCACACCTCTTTTATTAATCTTTCTTCACTCATTCTTTCCATGTGTCCAAACCATCCCAATACTCTTTCATCATCCCACTCTCCTAATCCCCCTTCCACCCCCGTTATCTTCTTCACCTCGTTTCTCATTCTATCTAGCCTAGTAACCCCTATCATATTTTTCAGGCACCTAATCTCAAACACATTCAAACTCTTCTCTTACTCTCTTATGTTCCATGTTTCTGCCCCATACATTGCTGTCGGTACAATCACTGCTTCATATAATCTCCTCTTAGCATCCATTCCCAAATGTCTATTTCTCATTACACTTTTTAATACCCCAAGCCATTTACTCACTTCTCTTAATCTACATACTACTTCCACCTCCACTCCTCCCTTTCCCGCCATATTCGCACCGAAGTATCTAAAACTATCTACTTCCTCCAGTCTCTCTCCCTTAATACTCACTTCCAGTCTGTTACCACTTTCTCCCCTTGTACATCTCATCATCTTACTTTTATCCACATTTATCTTCAACTTCCTTCTTTCGCACACCATCCCAAACTCTGTCACTATCTTCCTCAATCTCTCTGATCCTGCTATAAGCTCAGTGTCGTCAGCAAACAACAACTGGCTTATCTCCAATCCCTGACCCACTAGCCTTGCATTTACATCTCTCACGACCCCCTTCCATGTATAAAATGAACAGACAAGGCGACATAACACATCCCTGACGAAGGTCCATCTTTACCTCAAACCACTCACTCTCTCCACTTCTTTTTCTTAGTTTATTTTTTCTTCCCTGCGTGTGTTTGTGTGTGTGCGCGCGTGTCCGTTATGCAACTGTGGTTGAGTGTACAAACAGATGCACACATGACTTCAGTATTTATATTGTGGGGGCTAATATTCTTTTATAAGAAAGTAATTTCAATTCATAATGCAGTGTCATTGTCCTAAAGACCAAATAGATTCTCAACTAAAATATTCGTCATGACCTATGAAAACATTTCTATTGCATGCACGAAAACTCATTATACCTGCCATGCTTCAATTATCCTACCTGCTTGGACAACCAGGGTAAGTGGCAATCACCAGTAGCCTCTGGGTCATGTACCTACGTGGGGAGTGCAAAGCTCAACAAGTCACATCGGTTTATATTAGAACGCAGGTTCAAGGATTCTCTGTAATGTGATAGGGTACACAGTATTGACCGCTGACACCACTTGCACTGCCTTAACGACTGAAAACAAGATTCCATTCTGGTGCTTGATAACCTTCCATGACATGTCTTGTAATCAGATGAAATTAAGAAACATATGAACATCTTCCGTGCTAGGTTTAATTCATTCTCTGTTAATTACCCATTTTCACCCACCTATCTCTCTAAAGCCTTGAAACCAACACCACAACTTATAAAATTTCATTTCATGTCCAAGCAGCTGTGTGTAATCCCGAACCGAGGAGGAAATCAATATATGCCTCCACTCCGACGACGTAAATCCACGCAGTAGCCAAGTTCCTCCTCGGAAAACAGCTCGACTTCGACCTCTCAACCCCCAAATACGATCAAAGGCCAGCAACGACTAACCGCCCCCCCCCCCCACACACACGCACACTCCCAGCTAGACGTTATCACTGAGTTGTAGTTTACCGTTCCTGACATTATTTCCCAATATTTCTTCGCTCGTGAGATGGTGGTAAACCGTAAAACCTCAATAACTACAGGTTAAAATTTTATAATACGATAGTGTAGGAAGTGGTGTAAAATACGACTAGTTGTAAAATATGGTGCAGTGCGATACGACGCTGCAAGTTACAGAGTGCTTCATGAATCCTCCCCTGGACGCCCGTACACATACCGGTATGTACAGTATAATCTTGTGCTAACTCCTACCCTCTCTTTGTTTTGCTCCTCCACGGAGAATGAACCCCCTTACAAACAATGAGCCACCGTGGATTTTATCACTGTGAGTGCAGGAGGGGATTATTTCCCTGTCGGGCTAGACTCCGACGTAAACAAGGTCATCATCGATCGTGACGTTACTCAGGTTTGCCTCTGGCAACAACAGAATCCATACCGTACAGTACGTTGCGATAGTTACATTCTTCCACACTGCTTTCATACTTAACCGGTTGGAATTTCTTCATTTCTTACTACTACAGGCTGTTCTCAGCTATCAAGAGAACCCATTAGCACCAAGCAGGTTTATGTCCATTCGATCAAGATCTTTAATATCGGGTGTCACTATCCCTTGTATTTTGGTTGCAGACGGGCTAACTTATCCATTTCCGTGGCGTTTCCTCGGTATCGAAAGAGTCCGGTTTTGTTCTTCACCAATTCAATTTTCCTTGCATTTTTCATTTACCCAATACCTCCTTTCTTACACATCTTCACTCTGGTTTCCACTACTCATTCCTCATTATTTTTCCTTCCCCTTCCTCCTTTTCCTTCCACAGTTCCTATTCTTCCTCCTCCTCTTCAATGTCCTTCTTCACCAATTCAATTTTCCTTGCATTTTTCATTTACCCAATACCTCCTTTCTTACACATCTTCACTCTGGTTTCCATTACTCATTCCTCATTATTTTTCCTTCCCCTTCCTCCTCCTTTTCCTTCCACAGTTCCTATTCTTCTTCCTCCTCTTCAATGTCCTTCTCTTCTTCGCCCCCTCATTTTCATCTCAATTCTCACCCCTCTACTACTCTTCTTTTTTCCTTCTCCTCGTCCTCTTCTTCCTCCTCCTCTTCCACGTTCGTCCTCCTTTTCCTTGCCATTTCTACTCTCCTCCTCCTCCTCCTTTTCCATTTTCTAAATGTTTTCCTTTTTTCACCTCGTCCTCCTCTTCCTTCCTTCTCCATTTCTTTCTCCCTTTTTTGTGTCCTCAATCTCTTCTCGTAATTCTCCTACACATTCGAATCGTTCTTGCAAAGGAAGAAGCTCCAACTCCCTGTTCTCTTCCTCCAACTCCCTGTTCTCTTCCTCCAACTCCCTGTCCTCTTCCTCCTACCCTCGCCTCGTGAACCCCCTCCTTCGACTCTGATTCCTCCTCATCTCCCACCACGTGATCTTCGCAAATGCGCCTCCGACCTTTAGAGGACCTACTTCCTCATTTCCTCATGTTCTTTCTTCTCTCTCTTCCCTTCCACATTCACTATTCATCTTCTTATTAAAACTACTCCTTTCCAGCCTCTGCCTTCCTCTCTCACTCTCTTTCTTCTCTTCCTCTTCCTCCGGCTCCTCTTCATCCCCTCCCGCCCTTCATCTTCTTATTAACACTACTCCTTTTCAGCCTCTGCCTTCCTCTCTCACTCTCTTTCTTCTCTTCCTCTTCCTCCGGCTCCTCTTCATCCCTCTCCCGCCCTTCATCTTCTTCCTCCTCTTCTTCCTTCCTTCACTTTTCATCCTCCCATTCTCTTTTCCCACTTCTTCTTCCTTCACCTCCTCCACCGTTTTCTCCTCTTGCTCCTCTCTCTTCTCTTCTTCCTCTTCTTTCTTTACGTCTTCCTTTCCCTATCACTCTTTTTACCATCTCCTATTCTTCTTCCTCCTTATGTTCCTTCTATCCATTCTTCTTTCTCCTGTCCTTTACCCTCGTCTTCCTCTTTCTCTGTCCCATCTCTCTCCTTCCCTTCCTCCATTTGTCCTTGGCCGAGGAGAGACCATCTCAGCAATTTCATCCAAACCTTATTTGCCAGCTGAACGGCGGATGGACGTATCTAATACGAGTGGGCGTGAGTGTCTCATTAACCTCTCCTACACGGTGGCATTTTTTAATTTTACTCGTTCAAGTGAAAAAGTCTCCACGAATCAAGACAGCTCCTGCCCCCTGGTTAGGGAGTTATCCCTTCGATGAAGAACATCAACAGGCAGTAATGAGAGTAATTAAATTTTGTGCCCACGTAAAATGGGTGACATACGCTATACCTCGATCGCGTTCCGATACGACACATTTCTTTCCACCAGTCACCTCACTTAGTGAACGTTATGAAGACACGAAGTGAGTCAAACTAAAAGCGAAGAATGATAATAAAGACATCCCTCTTCCTCCTGTCATTTTGCTACAGAAACCTGCATTAATATTTGGTGATAAAAATGTAAAAGATATGAATAAACTAAAGGAATTCTAAGAAAGACAAAGGCTGTATAGACAGATGAAAATCCATGTGAACAAGTTGTATAGACACGGTAAAGGAAACATGGACTGGAGGTGAAGCTTTTATTCCTGACGTTTCGTCTATCGACTTTCTCAAAGACAAAGGCAAAGGCAATAAGGCACGAGTGTCACTGTGCCTGACTATATCACCCTCACGTTGAAAAGTTGTGATGAGGGAAACTTGCAAGAACGGGAGTATTCAAAATAAATCAAAATATACACATATACATATATATATACATATGCTAATAAGAACACGGGTACGTGTGTTCACTTATGCAAAGTAGACCACTTGGAAAAAGAAACTAACGAAGCAGAGCGCTTTCGTATATTACATATTCATATGTATATATATATTACATCTTTATATGTATATATATATATATATATATATGCATATACATATACACATACATGTATAGGTATATATACATACCGTATACACATACATTTACGGATACATATACATGTAAATATACATATATATTTTCAGTTATCCAATACCCCCTTTCTTACACATCTTCACTCAGGTTTCCTCTACTCATTCCTCCTTATTTTCCCTTCCCCTTCCTCCTCCTTTTCCTTCCACCGTTCCTATTCTTCTTCTTCCTCTTCATTGTCCTTCTTTTCTTCGCCCTCCTCATCTTCATCTCATTTCTCACCCCGCTTCCACTCCTCTTCATTTTCCTCATCTCCCTCTTGTTCTTCTTCCTCCTCCTCTTCCACATTCGTTCTTTTGGTCCTCTTCTCCCACTGTGATATTTTCGCATCACCAAGTAGACCAACAGAGTGGGAGGAGCAAAGTAAGGTACAGTATATATATATGAATCAAACGGGACACTTGAGTAGAGTGACGGCTCAAGTTGGTACTTCTGTTCACTTGGTCAGATTCGGAACCCCGCGGCCTAACTTGACCGATTAAACAAACGTCCCAACTTCAGCAATCACCCTACCCAAGTATCCTATATGTCCTATACATATACATAAACATATATACATATATACATACACATATGCACATACACATATGCATATATACATACATACATACATACATACATACATATACCAACGACCTTTTCCTCCTTGCAAGGGAGGTAGCCAAAATCAAAAGGCATAAATCCACTCCCACCCATTTCATCCCCACATAATTCACTCCCATTCATTACCCCCTTCCCTCCCTCTTTCCTTGGCTCCTCCTGGATGATGGGTCATCCCTACATCTCACCCACTGTCCTGGGTCAGAAGCAATGTAGCAAGACACAGCACATCCACAGCAAGGCTGCTTCATTTAATCAGCGATCCACCCTCTCCTTTCCCTCACGCAGAAACAGAAAACATGGGGAGAAATCCCTTCGGGCTGCGTCAAAATATCATTCATACATACTACCTTACCCCCACCACCACCACCCGCTCCATTCCATGCATCACAGCATCATCCATACACAACAATTCTCCACTCACCCTTATCTTCTGCCTTCTCCCGTCCTTCCTCAACAGACATTCCCCTCTTTTCCAATGCACCTTTTAACCCATTCATCCATCTCATTCTTGGTCGTCCCCTCATGTTCACTCCTTCCACCTCTGCCTTCCACACCTCTTTTATTAATCTTAATTCAGTCATTCTTCCCATGTGTCCAAACCATCCCAATATACTTTCATCAACCCTAACTACCAACTCCCTTTCCAACCCACTCTCCTCCTCCCCTCTTTGTGTCTCACTCTATTCAGCCTGGTAACCCCTACCATACTTCTCAGGCATTTCATCTCAAACACATTTAAACTCTTCCCTTTTATTTTCCATGTTTCTGCCCATACACTGTGAGCACAGTCACTACTTCATACAATCTCCTCTTACCATCCATTCACACTCACTCACTCCATTTCTAATTCTAACACAGGATCTACTACTCTCGTAAAAACTCTTGATTGCTCCTAACAGCTTTCCTTCTATCCCACATATCCGCAATACCTCCCACAGTACCTTCCTATTTACCCTGTCATAAGCCTTTTCCAAATCCATGAAGGCCCCAAAAAACATCCTTACCTTTTCCTGAAGCTTTCTCATATATCTGCCTTATCACAAAAATCTGATCCTGCCCTCAACCCACACTGTTCCTCACCAATTACTCCCTCTGTTCCTCTCCTAATCCTCTCAATCAAACTCTTCCATAAGCCTTCCCAACTACATTCAAGAAACTGATTTCTCTGAAACTAACACACTCACACTTGTTCCCTTTTTTCGCCCTGTAAAGCTGAACTATACATACATTCCTCTAGTCCTCCGACACTCTACCCTATTTTAGACAAATTTTAGATAAATACACACACACACACACACACACACACACACACACACACACACACACACACACCCACATATAGATATATATATATATATATATATATATATATATATATATATATATGCAGAAAAACCACCATGAAAATAACAGAAAGTAGATCGACCGCTTTCGTCTATTCACCTTGAAAATGTCTGGAAAGACGAAAGCGCTCGGTCTCCTTTCTGTTATTTTCCTAGTGGCCTTTCTGCATAATTTGAATTACGCGTTCAAGTGATTTCTTC
>NC_134806.1:49761009-49763509 GCF_046742065.1 Oratosquilla oratoria
ACATCTCTTGCAAGGAATTTATGTAACACATCCCATTTGACTACAGATTACAAAGAGTCAGTGCACAACAAAGACAGTTACTCCATACCCAGATGTTCAATCATCAACTCTATCGGTACATACCCTAGATATCCCAGACGTATCTTCCCATTCCTTAACTTTCAATTCTACCTTTAGCAAGACCAAAGTGAAAATTTTTCTCAACACGGGTTCCCCAATTAACATCATGCCAGTGCACAGTTTCCACAAATTCCACACTCAAACAAAAAGTATCACCATTTTGTAACCCCCCCCCAACCTCGACGTCAAATTTGGTAAATTTTCCCTAGACATTAGCTTCAAAGATGAGTGCCCTTCCATTCCAGTTACCACCAATGTAGCTGATGTTTATTTTCTTGCTGATATCCTCATAGGCTTAACAATGATGAAGCAACATAACGTAATCATTTACTTTGCTCAAAATGCCATCATATATGCAAATAATTTTCTCCCTGCATTGCCATCAGCAACTTCCCACAAAGTCAACTACATTAACGTGGCCGGGCAGGCAGAACATGATTTAACGTTAGTTGATTGTAACCCCCCCAAATTCAAATCCACTCTGCTTCATGACATGATGATGCACCAGCTGCTAGCTCAAGTGGCACCGCCACGCAAACACCTTCCCACGACTCTAAATCTGCTATTTTACTGTCAGCTGTGGACTTGAGTTCCAAACGTAACAGACGCACTAGCTCCTCCCGCATATCCAAATCAGCAAAACTCAGGACAAAACACCCATTAAATACCGTTGATCTTTCACCTCCTGAGGACAACTGCTTGCCTCTCTTAGAGGAATTTAACAACATATCAACCCCAGTCTCGCAAGTGTTATCTACATTCAAACACACTCACGCAGTGCTTACCAGCACCATGACTCTTCCCTCGTAAATATACAAAGATACACATACGACTTTTCCAACCACAAGACACCAATGTACTATGTATGCCAGAAACTTGCCGTGCCAACGGCATTTCCCTGCTTTCAGCCATCAGCTCTACGTCAAAGAAAGGTCATACTTGTGTTTTAATTGCAAATGACACTGATGCACCCTTCCATCTCACAGTTGGTACAATCATTTGAGATTTCAAGGTATACTCTTCTCGCATCAAAGGTGAACGGAAATAATATCTACTTCCGCATGCTCATGCAATTAAGTCTGTCATTTTATTTATAAATATTTCCCGACACCACCATTATTCCAACATTATGTGTATCTACATGCCAAAGGCCTTGCATTTTTTTCTTTCTTTTTTATCTTTCATGAGTACCAATAAGGTGCAGATGAACAGATGTTATTGGAAGTGAAAGCGGTAACAGGATGATGGATGAGTTGAGCATTTTAGAGATTTGTTGAATGTGGTGGAGGATAGGGAGGGGTTGATTGTAGCAGTTGGAGGAAGTAAGAAAAATATCGTGATAAAAGAGGGAAATGAAAGAGATATAGATAAATATGAGGTACAGGGAGCTTTGAAAATGATGAGAGCAGGTAAGGCACCTGAGTTGGACGAGTGTCATGTGGAGTGTCTGAACAAGGGAAATACATTTACGGTGGATTGGCTACTGAAATTGTTTGATGGGTACTTAAGGGAGGGGAGAGTTTCGGATGATTGGAGGAGTGCCTGTATAGTTCCGCTTTAAAAAGGAAAAGGGGACAAATGTGAATATGGCAGTTTTACAGGGACCAATTTGTTGAGCGTAGATGGGAAAGGCTTTTGAGAGGGTTTCGATTAAGATGATTAGGAGAGGAACAGAGGGAATAATTGGTAAGGAGCAGAGTGGATTTAGGAAAGGTAGTTTTACTGGGATCAGTTTGTTGAACGTAGATTGGAAAGATTCTGGAAAGGGTCTCTAGATGACCTGTTCTTAGCCAGAACAGAATCTATATAGTTGGATATGGGAATTGCTATTTCAGGTTCGTATAATTAGTATGTGGTTTTCTTTCTCCCACTGGTAATGCAAAGCTGAATGGTTGTTGTGCCTAACTGCAAAGTGAGTTATTATTTTGTAGACATACAAATCGTTTGTATTTTACTGTAGTTTTAGTTGTAAGAACTACATGCGCATACATTATGTACACACAATTTGACCTTTGGGATTTCACGAGCATAGTTCTTTTTCTATATATCACAACTAAATCAACAAGTCACCATCCAGTCCCCCCACCATTATTATTATTATTATTATTATTATTATTATTTTTTTTTTTTTTTTTTTTTTTTTTTTTTTTTTTTTTTTTTTTTGCTGACACCAGGTCGCCTCCCCACTTGACCAGGTCTGTTGGGGACCAAATCGGCAAGCCCACAGCGGGCCCCGGAACTCCCTCACGACCACCTGTTCATCAGTTCAAGACGGAATCCATTGGGTTACCACGTGACCCATCATTATTGCAAACATCAAAACAAACATCATGTAAGTAAGGAACCTTTATGGTGTTTCATTTGATGACTTGTCAGCAAA
>NC_134806.1:49768509-49823509 GCF_046742065.1 Oratosquilla oratoria
ACTACTTCCAGCAGTCTGAGGGTTACTTTCTGCAGCTTACTGAGATTATTACTCAAAAAAGTGATGTTCTTTTTCGTTAACAAGTTGAAATAGATGTACTACAGCAGTGCCATAGCACAGGAATCTTTCATCATACAACTTACGTACACACACACACACACATACACACGTACGCACGCACGCACACACACACGCACATACGCACGCACACACACACGCACGCACACACACATACACGACTCGGTGACGCGGTTGGTAGTCCCCGACTGTCACTACGGCGGCCCGGGTTCGAATCCTGCCCAGGGCTGAAATGATTTCAGTATCGCTGTGCTTCGAGTCGTTACTCAAACTCTCGTGGGCAGGGAGTTGGGGGTGTATGTGCGTGTAAGGACACAACATTACAAATAGATCGTTCATACGAGCTCTGAGCTCTCTTCTGGGAGGGAAATAGCTGTCGATCAAGAGTCCAACACGTGATCCAAAGACCATGATGAAACACACACACACTCGATGGCGTGGTTGATAGAGTTCCTGGCCGCCACTACGGCGGTCTGGGTTCGAATCCCGCACAGGGCTGAAATAATATCAGTATCGCTGCGCTGCGAGTCGTTACTCCAACGCTCGTGGGCGGGGAGTTGTGTGTGTGTGTGTGTGTGTGTGTGTGTGTGTGTGTGTGTGTGTGTGTGTGTGTGTGTGTGTGTGTAAGGAACAGCATTACCCATAAATCGGTCATATATGAGCTTTGAACTCTCTTTCGGGAGGGAAATAGCTTTCGATCACGAGTCCAACACTTGATCAAAGACCATGGTGAATCACACACACACACACACACACACACACACACACACACACACACACACACACACACACACACACACACACACACACACACACACACACACACAAACACACACACACGCACACATATGCGCGCGCGCGCACACATACACACACACACACACAAACACACACGCACGCACGCACACACAAACACACACATATACACACGCGCGCGCGCACACACACACACACACACACACACACACACAAACACACACACACACACGCAGACACACACACGCGCGCGCGCACAGTCGCAAACAAAAATTAATTAATTAATTGAATAATTAACTATAGGTGCACGTTTTGTGCGAAAGGTTATGACTCGTCAGAGGATGGATATTTGAAGATGCTTCTTGATCCAACCTTCTGTTGGTAGCCCTGCATTCATGAGGATGCTGTTTCTTGCCTGCTAGCATAACAACGTTCCTGTAACACTGCGAATTGCAGTAACTAAATTTAGCCATGAATTTTCTACACTTATGAAAGGATTTCTTCACTCCTTGAGACTCCACTGCCGTCCTTCGAGTTGTCTCCCAAGAGGTTTTCGTGTATATCTCCCGTTCGAAGCTAAAAGGTAACGACTACGATGATTAAAGGTGTCTAATTTTACCGAAATATGTTTCTGCTACTTATGAAAGTCAATAATAACTAGATAGATTACACAAAAATATTCCGTTTTCTATTTGGTGTAATTTGAAATCACATCGTGTGCTGTCAAAAATTCGTCTGCTACAGCCATTCTCGTAACACCTACTCGCGGCGTAATCTGCTTCGCAGTGACGTCAAAGATTTAGTTTATTTTTCATGCATCGTCATTGTATTTGATAAATAGTAATCGTGTTGAGTGCCGCAGGTTATCTAAAATCAAATTTAGGAATTATGAAAGTTGAAGAAAGAATTACCGAGGAAAATACACGGTTTGGAAGGAGAGAGATGAGGCGGAGAATACTAATATATTAATAACATATAGAACTCAGAGAAATACAGAAGAAAGTTTATGATAACCGTACAGAACATACACGGGATGCTAAATGATCAAGCGGCATTTTCTTACAATAATATTTGATGGCCTTTTTCAAAGCATTATGCAATACAATTTATAAGGGATATCGTCTTTGGAAAATTTGATTAAATTGATCAGATAAGCTTAGAAAAATAAAACCAATAGAAATAATAAGTGAATAACTAAGAAATCACATAGAATAGATATAACAAAAAGAGGAAATGAAACAAAACAAGAGAGAAGTTAGGGCGTACAGTATAGGAATAAAAAAAATGTCATTTGTTGGAACGGATTGGTACGTTGTTTGCGGTACTTGTAGTGAAGTTTTGATTTTGGTACAGTGAGTAAATAATGTAAATAATGTATTTCACTTGTGTAAAGAATAATTAGTTTTATCTTAAAAAAAAAAAATCACCATTATTAACCTTTCTACTGGCACACTAGGGCTGAGGCGAAAAAATATATAATCTGTATTACCATGTAGACATAATTGTTTACAAAGCTTGTGGCATCGAGAAGGCGTAATGCGAATGTAATGTAGGATTGCCTAGGAACACACTGCGAAAATAGTGAATGCGCCACGTATATAACCTTTATTTTTGAGTGTCCATAGACAGCAATGAAGAGATAACATGGACACAAGTAGGCACCGATGATTCACCAATATGCAAACTTCTTCAGGTAGATATTTCGATTCCAAATTATAGCCTTTAATTATCTGTCTCTCCACACATCTTGCCTGTTGTCAGAGATATTTAGAGAATCAAGACTACCCTAAAAAAAAAAAAAAAAAAAAAAAAAAAATCTTGCCTGTTGTCAGAGATATTTAGAGAATCAAGACTACCCTCAAAATATATAAAAAAAAAACTCACTATCGCTGAAGGATTCGTCTGTTTCGCTACATGACGTGATCGGTAACCATCGTGACGTTATGAGAACTAATACAAAGAGATGGCGCTTTAAGTTATGTCTTAGAATGCAAATTAGCAGACGACAAATAATTTCGTCAAAAAGTCCTGCAAAAACTACTTTTGAGATAAGATATTTGTTTTTAAACATGGTTCTCATGAAAATGAATAACATTACGAAGGAAAAAATGCAAAATTGTACCTGTGTATGGCGGTTACCTGTACCAGTTGCCACTTCGTTATTTCTGCTTCAGGCGGAACCACGATTTTTGTTGCTCTCCCTACTTTCTTCTAGATCGCTTCCTATACGTGATTGCCTCCAGGCAGACCCTAGTGCAATTAACTCCGGCCTATCCGTTTTCAGATTACTTTTTATCAACCTCGATTCTGTTTTACGGTTTTCCCATAACTGTTCCGAACCTATCAGTTGTTTTAAAAAACGATTAGACACCTTTATGGATGGGGATGACAGGTGGTGATGGATACGGAGCTGCCTAGTGTAGGCCTTATGGTCTTTTGCAGTCTCCTTTATTTCTTATGTTCTTATTACCACTTGTGTTCACGGGAAAGATCTTCCCTGTGAAAATTCTTGCAACATCTAGTCAATACGCCATTAGAACATAATCAATTGGTCTTATTCGAGACAGAAGCAAGGATACTCCTTAATCCTTTTATGCCATGTCTTAACTATAATGATATTGTTCTGCCTAATACCTGACGATATTTTTAGGCTTAGGGGAAATACCACGTGCATCGTATACATCCATGCATGAATACATATGTACATACATACATACATAAATATATATATACATATATATATATATATATATATACATATACTCACACACACACACACACACACACACACACACACACACATAAACATACATACATTCATACATACAAAAATACATAAATAAATTCATACATACACTCACACACACACACACACACACACACACACACACACACACACATATATATATATATATGTTTTTATATATATATATATACATTAGTACATGCATGCATCCATATATACATACGTGTATCATGCAATCATAGAGCGCACACACACACACAATATATATATATACATATATATATATATATATATATATATATATATATATATATATATAAGCATACATATATACACACATACATACATAAATATATGTCTACGTAAATATTGACAAAATATAGAGGTAAGTTGGCAATGAAAATTTATATACTCGTATACTCGCTTAAAAGTCACACTCCGTGCGGACCTTAAAACTAATTCGGTCTACGACTTCAGTGGGCGAGTTCAGCCCTGGAATTCGGTCAACGAGTTTGGTGTGCGAGTTCGGCCAGCAAGTTCAGTCGACGAGTTCGGTCGACGTGTTCGGTTGCTGAGTTCAGTCAGCGAGTTCAGTCAGTAATGTGTATATGTCCTCTCTGTATTCATATGTGTGCATGTGTGTGTGTGTGCGCCCGTGTGTGTGTGTGCGCCCGTGTGTGTGTGTGTGTGTGTGTGTGTGTGTGTGTGTGTGTGTGTGTGTCTGTGTGTGTGCGTACGCACGTGTGTGTGTGTGGTTCTCCTCTGGTAACATATGTTACGCCAACATTTGCTAGTTCCAAATTTATGACTGATTCTGTTATCCATAAGAACTTTTGCCTTGCCCCTTGTCGACGAACGAGGACATCTACAAGGCAAAAATTCTTCTAGATAACATCACACGACAAGAAGGAAAGGCGATGGAATCCGTTTTCGTTAACATCCATGATAACATCAATAAGAGGACTGGGGATTTAATATAGGCTAAAGCAGCAGCACGCTTTGTCATCATGAACAAAATACAGAGCCCACTGATCCAGACGGACAGTTGAGCCACGCGAATACCAACAGGCGGATAATTGGTCCACCCGCTGCGTTAACTCGTCACACCGACAGATGACGTCGAGTGGAGGACCAACCTGACACATTTCTACTTTCCCTTTTATGTCGTATAGATTGAGCAACTTGACTTCAAACTCTATTCCTCTGAAGAAGCCACTCAGGCGAAACTAGTCAGGAATAAAAGTATTTCCCTCAGCCCGTGTTCCCTTTACCTCCTATCCACATTCGTCACAGTGTTTACACAATAATAATAGATAATAATAATAATAACAATAATAATAATAATAATAATAATAATAATAATAATAACAATAATAATAATAACAATAATAATAATAATAATAATAATATCAATGATAATAACAATAGTAATAATAATAATAATAATAATAATATTAAAAATAATAATAATAATAATAATAGTAATGATAATGATAATGATAATAACAATAATAATAGTAATAATAATGAAAATAATAATAATAATAATAATCAATAATAATAAAGATAATAATAATAATAATAATAATGATAATAACAATGATAATGATAATAATAATAATAACAATAATAATAACAATAATAACAATATTATTAATAATAATAATAATAATAATAATAATAATAATAACTAATAATAATGATGTTGATTTTTATTTTGATGATGATGATGATGATGATGATGATGATGATGATAAAATAGTTATAAGATTCCTAGAATTCATTTAGCTGCACTCATCACGGAAGTAACAACTCTTTAGTGTGGTGAATGGAACCTTACTGCGACGCTTAAACGGTGTGTACGTAGTCCCTCCTAATAAAACTGCCTCTGCCTCAATCTCCTTTCTATCAAATCTAGACTGGCACCCTAGAACGAGAACTAATAATCCCTCCTAATAAGACTTTGCTCTTGTAATAACAACAGCTACCTGAACTGATTCGAGGGAGAGGCGTTTACACCTTCACCAGCAACATTGCCACTGGGAAAATTGCCACTGGGAAAATTGCCACTAGGAAAATTGCCACTGGGAAAATTGCCAATGTGGGAAAATTGCTACTGGGAACCTTGCCAATGTGAAATTGCCCATTTTTTTTAACAACTTTTATCTAAACAGACATTTAACTTTTATCAAAAAGAGAATTAGCTAGTTTACTATTTAACTGCCATTTGCAATTTTTTTAGCTAGTTCACAGCAAATTTTTTACTGGGAGAAATTTTTGTCGTCTTTTCTTATCAAATTTACTTTCCACTGTGGACAAAGTCGTTGCAATATCTGTGGAAAATAAATCAACGATTTTTCTTTTGTGTGAAGACTAATTATCAGCTCCATTCATATAATGTCGTAATTTACAAAATTCATTTCACTGAATCTCCGTGAAGTCACATCACCTGTCCACGTCCGAAATAAGAGATCATGAGGGAACGTGACGTCATGTCGCTTACGAGAAGATGAAACAAGCTTTGTTCATCCGCACCAGGTGACATATGTTCTTTCATTATGGTATAACCGCCAAGCCTATTCTATTTGTTTCCAAGGCAAGCCCTTGGGATTTAACCCATGTCAACAGGTCGTGTGTGTAGACTATACTACGAGCTGGGGGCGACACAAGTTATTTACACTTACCAATAACTGCTTTCGTCCTAGAAGCTAACGAACAATTACCTGAAAAGAAAGTAAAAGGCATTAGAACACATAACGTCTAAAGTCAATAATTCAAACCTATGATCCTTAAACAAATTAAATGGATGTGTAAAATATGTGTTGAAAATAATGGATTAATAGATATGGGTTGTATATTCCTTAGACACACAATGTGTGTGTTTACTTGATTACTTGATTGCAGGATTGATTTGTTAATTGAATGATTGATTGGTTAATTGATTGATTGACTGATTAATTGATTGTGTTTTTATATAGGGTTCACAGAACAAGCGTTGTACACATTTTCTATATATGATTATTAAGTCCCAAAACTTGAGTACTTTAACCTTTTTTGTTCTGCCCTGACTTAGAGGACTTTGTTTTGGCTAACGCTAAACTACCTCATTCAGCTTCGAGGAGTCCATAGGTACCTTGAGGAACAGTGATCCACTTCCATTTTTATTTATTTATTTTTTTTTTTTTATTACGCATTAGCGTCATACAGTGGGGGGAGGTTTTCATAATGAATGTAGGAAGGCAACTGGTTTCCAGGCTTGACGATGCATGCCACCACAATCGCTTGTTACTCCATTGCAATGTAATTAGTTGTTTATTTAGTATTTCGTCGGCAATAGCCACCCCTTCCATCCCTGTGGATAATGTCGCGCTGAAGGGGGTCGCGTTATTGATTATAAAGGACAGATATAGGCTAGTTAAGAAGGAAAGATTATGTAGGTTAAAAACGATCAGCATTTATTCTTTATTCGTTATCACAGTGGAGATTAAATTCCAATTATAAAATAGACCTGTGTGACTGCTCCATAAGGATGTCAGTAAAGTCACCAATGAGATGACTTCATGATCATAGGCAGTCAATACCACTACACGTAGTAGTTATTTGTATAGTGATGTATGTGTTTATTATTTGGCTCCATTTCTATTCCAGTTTTCCTTTACAGCTCTCACTCTCTTCGCTTACTAGCAATTTCTTTTTAAGTCTGTTTAGCACTATCAAATATAAAAAATATTCAAGGTCCGTGTGTGTGTGTGTGTGTGTGTGTGTGTGTGTGTGTGTGTGTGTGTGTGTGTGTGTGTGTGTGTGTGTGTGTGTGTGTGTATGGGTGCTCGGACAATTCGTCGACGGACACTTCGTCGACGGACACTTCGTCGACGGACACTTCGTCGAACAGACGATATGTCGAATGGACATTTAGTCGAACACCCTTTTTGTCGAACGGTCGTTTCGTCGCGAACGATTGTTTTGTTGCATAAAGGCAATTTCTATCTATCTATCTATATATATATATATATATATATATATGTATATATATATATATATAATATAATATCTCTATATATATGATATATATATATAGAGAGAGAGAGCTTTTACTTCAGAATTTTTTAAAAGGAACTTTAACATATCAAAATAAAACGCAATAGAAAATTTATTAAACATTTTTATTTGAGGTATTAGCACTGGTTCTACTGAAATATAAAATACATTTTATGAAAATAGATATAAACTTACAAATTATGTGCAATGGCTTGTAGGTATTCTAGTGTATCTCTGTTTGCATAGTCATCCGTGAGTTTTTTCAACCGTTCATTAACAATTGCGTATTTCTTTTTAGTGTTTCTAGGCATAATACCACATGAAGCCTGTTGTATTGTTAGTTCCCAATCATTTTGCTCTTTTTTGAGTTTGGTCATAAGGCGAGATAAATTTGGATGGACGACTGACATTCTTTGTTGAAATGCGCGGTGCCAACCTTCAACAGAATTATTTGTGCGTGGTATTCCTAGCAAGGTCTTTTCTCTTACATTCCATAAGGAGATATCAAAACTTGGGCGGCGTCGCCTTCCTCTTTGTACAGCACCTAACCAAGTAGTCTCAAAGTAGACGAGAAATTCTCCTAGGACTTCATCTGTTTCCTCATCTAATGAAGCCATTAATTCATTAAATACGCCTATGACATCCTCCAGTGCATACTTTTTGCTAATAAATCGAGATTAGTGTCAGTTGCCATTAAAACGATATCTTCCTCTTCGACTAAAACAAATCTCTCCCCTCTTAACGAAACCCTAAGTTATTTTGTTCCCATCTGTGAATTTTCTTTGTCTTCTAATCATTCTGCCAAGACTTTCTTTTTTTGGGAAGAGATCCAGTGGCTTCCAAGGGAAAATCAGATATGCAGTTCTGAATTATAGTACTCGTAATTTCATCAGTATTATAGGCTCGTTCCTTCATCTTCTCTACTGTCTTGAGTACCACAGTTCTACTGGCATCTGGTCGGTGAGAATGTGGCAGTGGAGTACCTTGTCTTAAGTCGCCCTCCACATCTCCCTCTTTCTTCGCATTTCCAATAGGTAATGCTATCCCTCATTTTGTCAACTGTATAAGCATACCCATTGTACAGTAGTTTCCTTCCACCACGATTAGTAACAGTGAACTCCATGGCCTTATTATCATTCATATCTTGAAATAATTACCTCAAGAATAGATGTAGAATGTCTAATTAATAAATATCATTTTGAGAATGTTGAAAAATGTCCTTCCAGATGTGGGAATATTTCTAGTATGTATTGTGTATTTAGATTAAAGAATGATAAATAAGTTTGCCTTACTTTGATCTTCCGACGAACAATATTAGCTGATATCCAGTTGCTTTAAATATATCAAATTGTACTGATATCATCATTTATCACCTTATTATCATTCATATCTTGAAATAATTACCTCAAGAATAGATGTAGAATGTCTAATTAATAAATATCTTTTTGAGAATGTTGAAAAATGTCCTTCAATATGTGGGAATATAGTCATTATATATTTTAAAGTATTTTAGGCAAATAGTATCATTTATTATCAAATATTTACATAAATACCTGGTTGCCTGTTTAACACTCTTTCGACGAAAAGGCTGTTCGACGAAACATCCATTCGACGAAACATCCATTCGACGAATCGTCCGGCGACGAAATGTCTGTTCGACGAAATGTCTGTCGACGAATTGTCCGGCGACGAATTGTCCGGCGACGAAACGTCCGGTCACGGTGTGTGTGTGTGTGTGTGTGTGTGTGTGTGTGTGTGTGTGTGTGTGTGTGTGTGTGTGTGTGTGTGTGTGTGTGTGTGTGTGTGTGTGTGTGTGTGTGTGTGTGTGTGTGTGTGTGTGTGTGTGTGTGTGTAATAATAATATACGGTTTATTGGGTATAGCAGCATTACTGCTGAAAATATACAGCCTACAAAATTATAAAGTTATAAAACTATGACAGTGAAAAGATGTTGTTACAAGCATTAAAAACAAAACAAAACAGTAAGCTAAGGAATAGCTATGTTGTACAACATTGTTATTTCTTGTTGATTAAGTCCACAAATGTCGGTATGGGGCTCTTCTTATAGCGGTTGGTGCGTGCTCTCATCGGCCTGATGGTATTGTGGTGCCAGTAGAGAGCAGGTCCCGGTGCCGAGGATGTTTAACTAGGGTGACCGCAAGAGTGAGTGTGTGTGTGTGTGTGTGTGTGTGTGTGTGTGTGTGTGTGTGTGTGTGTGTGTGTGTGTGTGTGTGTGTGCGCGCGCGCGTATGTGTGTGCTATGTATCTGTGTGTTTGTGTGTGTGTGTGTGATTCACCTTGGTCTTTGGATCACGTGTTGGACTCGTGATCGACAGCTATTTCCCTCCCGGAAGAGAGCTCAGAGCTCGTATGATCGATCTATGGGTAATGCTATGACCTTACACGCACACACACACCCAACTCCCCGCCCACGAGAGTTGGAGTAACGACTTGAAGCGCAGCGATACTGAAATAATTTCAACCCTGGGCAGGATTCGAACCAGGTACCGCCGGTACCGCCATACTGACAGTCTGGGACTCTACCAACCGCGCCACCGAGTCGCGCGCGCGCGCGCGTGTGTGTGTGTGTGTGTGTGTGTGTGTGTGTGTGTGTGTGTGTGTGTGTGTGTGTGTGTGTGCATATGTTTGCGCACATGAATGTCCCTTTATGTACACACAAGCATACATGGTTATGCCCCATTTCCGCCAGTCCTCAGCTGAATGATTTATGCGGCGCTATTGAGAGAGAAAAAAGAAACGTCATATAGCGTTAAGAGAAAGGATATAACGTAGAGGTAAAATGACCAACGGACGTTTAGGCCACGAAGGTGAGTTGGACCATGGTCCAACCACCTGGACAATTGGACCCCGGTTGCCAAAATGGGCAGGCACTTGGGCTATGAGTAATAATCTATATACTTTTTTAATTCACATGATCTGTTGTTTTGAAAAACTCTTCGTGAGGAGAATGACCATATGCATGAATTCTGTTTCTCATAAGTTAATATTCCTCATACGAGCAGAGACATTAACGTGTAAGTGCGGTTACAAAGGCAAAGGATTACAAAGGCGGAGCATACCGACAGGAGACCTTTTGATCCATATCTAGGTCGGATGCGAAAAAAAAATCATATTAATAATAAAATAACAAATAAAAACTATAATAATGTAAATAACAAATAAAATACATAAATAAATGCATAGGTATAGTTAAATAATAAACAAACAGGTAAATAGTAAATAATGATAAATTGACATATAACTAATAATAAATGTTTGTCCTCTTTTCCTAAACAAATCCGGACAGCCACCAGAAAGTCTCATAATCTCTTCAAGAGACGGTTGCCTTTCTATTTTGCCATAGCTACCATCATATTATGTCATTCAGCTGAGCGTGACCTCCGTAGATGTTTGTTCTCGTTGAAACCAAAAAATCTTTATTCGGAAGAAGGGACGAGCTCGGGACAAAACAAGACATCGATTGAGACCCTTTAATGTCTCAAGTTCAGGCTTCAGATTAATAGATTCATCAGGTATTAGCCCGAAGATGAACAAAGAAGGCACGCTATCGTGCTGACGGGATTAATTATTAATCGTAAAGACGCGGCACAATATATTACATCACTTTTTGTGAAGAACACCCAGACAACTTTAAACATTTGTAAGGGCGCATCCTAATTTGACCAAAGTCTCCGTCGAACTCAACCTGAGGAGGAGAAGGAATTGGAGGAGGAGCAGGAGGAAGAAGGGTGAAGGAAGGATGAAGGTTAGGATGAGGAGGAAGAATAAGAGGAGGAGAAGAAGGAGGAGGAGGAGGAAGGAGGAGGAGGAGGAGGTGGAAGAGGAGGAGGAAGAGGATGAGGAAGAGGAAGAAGAGGAGGAGGAAGAGGAGGAGGAAGAGGAGGAGGAAGAGGAGGAGGAAGAGGAAGAGGAGGAGGAGGAAGAGGAGCAGATATTACCAACATCTGGTTAAGTCCAATGGTTAAATCATTAGTCTCAAGCAATTGTTGGTGTGCATCCCGAAAGCCATCAGGTGTTTACAAGAGGTGAGTGTCCTCTACTTGTACTGAAGCTTCTTCTGAACGGTCCGAAAACGAGCTCCGGGCCGGTAATTTAGCACGGACAGGGGGGAAAGGTAACAACGAAAAAATGTGAGAAAACACACACACACACACGCACGCACACACACACACACACACACACACACACACACACACACCATTTCTAAAGTTAAAATTTTCCTGGCATTTTCGACACTTCTAATGACATTCTTACCTTCAATTGGGTGTGCATAAACTAAATTTGGGTAATCTTTCATTTATTTACCGTATCGTCCTTAATAAGACATATCTAGTGTTGTCTGTAATGACATTTGACAAAAATTACAAGATGGTATTATGAAAACAATTTGACAGGAATTGAAAATTATTACATTTGTTGATAGATGCTTACAAATGAAATTAACAAAGAGAACGATATGGTGTCACGGCCTATATGTACATCTGATGCTACTAAGAGGGGTGGGATGGGGTGGGTGGGATTGGCTGGATGAGGGCACTGGAAACTGTTGGGCGGGAAGCGGGGGATATATATATATATATATATGCAGAAAGATCACTATTAACAACACGTGATCCACAAATTTTGCTGGTAACCACTAAGGAAATCGGAAGAAAACAGTATATCCCAAGCGCTTTCGTGTAATTCACATCTTCAGGGGAATACAGGAGATGTGAATTACACGAAAGCGCTTGGGATATACTGTTTTCTTCCGATTTCCTTAGTGGTTACCAGCAAAATATATATATATGTATATATATATATATATATATATATATATATATATATATAGGTCAATGTAGAGGGTTGGGAGGATGGAAAGTAGGTAGAGGAGGACGGTGAGGATGAGGGAGTTGAAGAAGGCGAGAAGAAGAGGGAAGATACTGGATTGAATGTTCATGTTCGATCAATTATTAATGGATGAATTAAGTGAAAGTAGAGAAGAAAACATGATGGATTAGATGTTGATGGATGGGACTCTATCTCTGACATATATTGCTTCGAGTAGTTGAAGTTATCCGGGGTCCTCACCGATGATTTTAGATGAATTAATTAATGTCTCCCTACTAATTTCTTGGTTGTGGTGTAGCTCGTGATGTTGTTTTATGACTCCTTCTTTTTGGTGAAATGTCAAACGACGGTTAAGTGTATATCTTTGTATGGCCAATGTGAGTATTAATTAGAGGTGTGCAGTCCTCACATTATGCATACAAATGTGAGGACTGTGTGACTCTAATTAATAATCATATTGGCCATACCAGATGTACTTTATTTTTCTCAGGACCCAAGGCTGCAAGAGGTTCTGTTTCTCAGTTGACTGAGATCCCATTCATAATGGTGTCAATCCTTCTGCTGGTTAAAAAATCGGTGTTGCAGATCTGATAGTATACCATGTTATTGGAGGAGCTGGAAAGTAGAGATTGAATTCATTCAACCGAGCAGTTCAACAGGTGATATCTCCCCTCCCTATCTCTCTCTCTCTCTCTCTCTCTATCAATGTCTATCTCTCTATCCTCTCTCTCTCTCTCTCTCTCTCTCTCTCTCTCTCTCTCTCTCTCTCTCTCTCTCTCCATCAATGTCTATCTCTCTATCCTCTCTCTCTCTCTCTCTCTCTCTCTCTCTCTCTCTCTCTCTCTCTCTCTCTCTCTCCATCAATGTCTATCTCTATCCTCTCTCTCTTTAGCTCATATGTAGCCTCTCTTGGAATTGGGCACAAAATAAAACCCGAAATAATGATGTACTGATGCAGTGGTATTTACATATGTATTTAGTAAACGACTTAAACTGTTGAAGAACTAATATATAGAAAATAATCTGATATTTGTCAATGAAAATTATAATTACTCAGGTGACCCATTCCGTACTGGATGACACGTTTTTTTTTTGTTTTTTTTTAATTTTTCCAGCCGCCAGGACATTTCATTTAGCTACTGTGTGTGTTCCCCTTCAGTGCAATGACAGAACTTTAAGTTGCAACTGTGCAACACTGCGCAATTATGGCCCTGTTATCTCCCTTGCACAAACACTTGAACACATCAACCCACTTGATTGTATTTGTATATAGATAATTACATAAATAAATGAATGAATGAATGAATAGATATACAGATAAATAAGTAAATTACTGAATGAACAAAATTATAAATGAATAAATAGATAAATATATCAATGAATAAATGGATAAGTAAATTAATAGATCAATGACTATACAATTAGATAAATTATTTATTAAACAGATAAATAAATGAATAAATAAGTGAATGAATCGAAAAGCAAATACAATAAATGAACAGAAAACCACCAGATAAGTTAGAAAACAAATGAATAAATGAATAAACCAATGAAAAAGATTTAAAAAAAAATCTTGTAAAAAAAAAAAAAAAAAAAAAAAAAAAAAAAAAAGGAAAACATGTAAAAGAAAAAATTCTTCGAACGATCAGGAAGAGGAGGCTAACGACTCTGGTCGTCATCGTTCCCTAAAGCTGTGCGCATGTGCGTGTGCACATGTTTCACAACTAGAGCACATAAAGAAAAAATGTGCCCACACAACGTTTTTCAATATCAAAATCCATTCAGTAAAGAAGTTCCACCCAAAAACATAAACTTATAAAATATCTAAAAAAAAATATGGTAACTGGCCAACCGTCAAACCTATAATTGTTTTGTTTTAATTTTCTTCTAACTCTAGCGCTTCCATAGCAAACGAAATGACTTTGCTACCACGGGTGCGCACATACTTTTCAGAGAAGGTAATGTTTGCAGACAAGCATATTTCTGCGCACCCTCAAAGCAAAAAAAACAACAACAAAAAACAACAACAACAAAAAAACAAAAAAAAACATTGCTGGTCAGCTGAAGTAGTCCAAGAACATCTGCAGCGTGGGCGACCGTTAGAATCCGTTAACTTAAAACGTTCTCGTGTGTTGTCGGTTACCCAGTGGTTTCGTTAAGAAAAGCTGGCGAGCTGATTGAAAATGACATATTTCTGAGAGACGAAGATCACACCAGAAGCATTCCTGCAACCTGAGAGGTCACTTTTGCCTTACGAATTTGGACAACCAAACAAAAAAAAGACAAATATTTAAACTGAAACAGTACATGTAAAGTACGCCACCATATTGAAGATGTTAAATTGCTTCATCTTTGTCTGCTTGAAATGCGGGGTGATCTAATAGAAGTGTTCAAGTAGATCAAAGGTTATAAAAAGGATGATGCAAACAAGGTCATGATAATAAAACAACAGGGCAGGACTCGTAGTAATGGGTATAAACTGGGCAAATTTAGATTTAAGAAGGAAATAAGCAAGAATTGGTTAACTAATAGGGTGGTCGATGAATGGAATAAACTTAGTAACCACGTAATAAGCGCTGATACTATCAGTTGTTTTAAAAAACAATTAGACAGCTTTATGGATGGGGATGACAGGTGGTGATGGATACGGAGCTGCCTAGTGTAGGCCTTATGGTCTTTTGCAGTCTCCTTTATTTCTTATGTTCTTATCATATGAAAAGAGAATCTCAGTTACTTGTCTTCACGTGTTTCTAACATGGTTTACAACGTATCTGCACACAGCTAAACACAGCGGCGGCGCCAGGAATTTTTAGTTGGGGAGGCTAAGGGGAGGGCTGAGCAAATTTTTGGGGGGCTAATAGTAATATGATAATACACATATATTATCCTCATTTCAGAAAGGGAGGGGGTTAATGGTTGGGCTAGCACTGATGGCTGACAAATCTTTAGCCCTGGCAATTAAAAATTCCACTTAATAAAATTATTTCAATGAGTGTTTTAAATTTTCAATTTGCTCATTTCAGTTGGGGGGGCTAATGGGGGGGCTGGCCACTTTTTTGGGGGGGCTAAAGCTCCCCCAAGCCCCCCCCTGGCGCCGCCACTGGCTAAACAGCAGCCGTTGGAAAGGTGTACAAAAATATGTCGCAATTGCTGTGAACTTTTTGGCAAAAGAGATTATGTAATTGCATGAGTGCGGTCAATATGGCGCCGGGGAGATTAACACAATCTGGACAAAAGTATTTCAAACAAACTGCCAAGTTATGTGTTTTCAAGTTGCAAATATATCCTTGGGATAAGCACAAGGGTGTCACCAACACAGGTACTACCAACATACCTGTATCCCGAGCAGAGCAAAATCTAAACCAGTGGTTCTTAACCTGTGGGGAATACCCCACTGGTGGGGAATGGCGGATTTGCCAAGTGGGGAATGACCGGTCGAACAGAAGAACCACTGTCTTTTTTTTTTTTTTTTCTTTTTAATCGATGTGTTTTTGTTTCTTTTTGTTTGTTTCTGGTGTCTTCTTGTTGTCACATTTCGTGAATTTGTAAATACACAAATTCGATTTTAACCCATGCAGTGTTTAGTACCTAAACACTGCATTGGTTAAAATCGAATTTGTCAAAGACCGATGCTGTGGTGGGAAATGGAGAGTTGGCTCACTAAAAAGTGGGGAACTGGAGAAAAAAAGGTTAAGAACCCCTGCTCTAGACACTCGGGTTCCCAATAAAATGGCAACTTGTCCGTTGCAAGTTGCAGAAATGTCGGCATTGAAAGTAGCATTGGAGCCGCCAACATGGCCAACAGTATCGGGACATGTGTTTCAAACAAGTTGATGGCTTGTTCGCTGGTATGTTGTAAACAAGCTGTCGGCACATTTGGTAAGTGTGGACAAGATCTAACAACTTTAAATCCACCGGAGTCTTGGCATGCTATCATGACACAAGCCATACTAAATTGAAATATTGGTGAGAATCGCAGAGTTTTGATGGAAATAGAAAAGGTAAATTCAAATAAACTGAGGCGCCATGGAATGGAGTAAATTTAGTTGGAAGCCCTGCTTATCCTTTTGCACGATTGAACACTGACAAACCCGGTTTGCCAGACGAGTGTTTGAAGTGATGTTTGACCGTGTGAATGGGGTATTTGGTCGTCAAATCCGTTTGTCGAACGTGTTTGACAACCAAATACCCTATTCACACGGTCAAACATCACTTTAAACACTTGTTTGACAAACCGGGTTTGTCAAACAGTTTGACCGTCTAAATGCAGTTAGTTCACATTTTCCTCTTTGCAGTTCTTGCGATTGAAGAGACAATGAAAAGCTAGTGGTCACCAACAGTGACCGCTGATACTAATTGTGTCTTTGTTTCCAGTGTGCATACAATCATAACTATTTTGGTCTATCCTCCAGCCCATAGACCAACATGTCATCTCTGATTTTAAGAAACTATTCACAAAACAGCTCTTCAAACGTCGCTTCGAAGTTACCGAGGACACCAACCTAACATTACGTGAATTTTAGAAAGACCATCACAACATCGTAATCTAAGACTACATCTTTCCTGGCAAGGAATTACTAGAAGAGCCTTGAACTCGGTCTGGTGTTGTTGCAGAGCAAGACATTGCGGGATTCGAACCACCAGAACCACCTTTTGAGGAGGAGATTGTGTCCACTGGTCGTTCCATGGGGTTGGAGGTAGACGAGGCAGATGTTGCTGATCTTGTTGAGGATCATGCTGAAGAACTCACGACGGAGTAGCTGAAGGAGTTACAGGAGATGACTCACTCGGAGGCGATGCTGGAACTCAGCAGTGAGGAGGAGGAGGTCGAGCAGGAGGAGGAGGTGCTAACTTCACGTGTAATTCGTGATATCCTTGCCAAGTGGCAAGAAGTGTCTGATTTTGTAGATAAATAGAACTCTGAGAAGTTGTCTACAGGAAGAGCAAGTGCCTTATTTAATGATATGTGCCTTTCACACTTTTGGCAACATATTAAAAAAGAGGTAGAAACAGACCACTCTTGATCGTTTTCTCTTAAAGCGACCACGCAGTGAAGGTAATGAAGGTGAGGCCAAAAGGACCAAACGTGAAAGGGATGATAAAAAATTAAATTGAAAAGCCCCCCCCTCCAAGAAAAAAAAAAAAATAATAATAAATAAATAAATAAATAAATGAATAAATAAATTGAAAACCACACATTTTTTATCATTTTCTCAATCATATCAAATAGGAAAAAAAATTATTTTCACTTCATTTATATTAATGTGTGTAATTATAATTTTTAATCGTGTGTTTATCATTACCCACTGCACGTGTGCGTGCGTCGTACGTTAGCTATCGTTACCCTCTCTCCCTCCCTCCCTCCTACCTCACACCTCCATTCGCCGCTATCAACTGTTTCCGTGATATGATATGATATGATAAACACTTATCATTGTTATTCATTATCTTATCATTGTGTGTGTTATTACTCACGTATTTTTTCAACTATCTTCAATTTAATTCTATAATCTGAGTCGATTGACCAAAACCGTTATCATTTTTAATTCAGCATAATCAGATTACTTAAATTCAGTTAAAAAATATGACAAAAAAAACGCAGACCTGTGTTATTAATAGCTTATATATATATATATATATACATATATATACATATATATATATATATATATATACACATATATATATATATATATACATATATATATATATATATATATATATATATATATATACATATATATATATATATATCGTTATTATTTTCATATAATAAGCCACAGATCCATTCCCTACTTTAATTTCGTGATTGTTTTATCCTCATTACATTTGCCATTTACCATGGTCTTGGTCTTTGAGCACATGTTGGTTTCGTGATCAACAGCAATTACTCTACCGGATGTGAGTTTAAAGGTCAACTGAGAATATTTCAGATTTATCTTTTTATTTCATGCATGAAAATATAACTTAGAAGTTGGAACACTAAAATATACGTTTCTAGCATTTCATAGCCTTGATTTTATCCAAATAGCATGATCTTAAACGCGTCTGATAGTAGACGAACTTTTCAACGTCGTAGTTACATTTTCCACCGCTAGGGCAACTCATGACGTCAGTATTGCCAGCGCGTAGCGAGCAACACGATGGGGATTTCACATCGAGTGAAGAAGATTTATCGGATTTGGATGCCCTATAGTGTGTACGGTACAAGGATACATGTACGAAGCAATTTGGATATCCAAACAAGACTCAACTGACGAGGAACATGTCGAGAGCGAGGAATCTTCAGAGGATGAGACTCCGGAACGAGCACGAAATAAGGACTGGAGAGTTCGTCGGAATGCATTACTGCATGCACGCTTTACATACGTAAATGCACACACCAGCAACCACACCAGACCAGACACAAGATTTCGTTGGTTTGTCGTCAGACGTGCGGATGAAGGTCTGAAGGCATGAAATAGTAGGCCTTATACCTAGCAGACGTTGATGAACCTGGCCCTATCTACCAGGCCCTAGCGTGCCCAGCAAGGGCTGGTTTTGATTTTATTTTGTTGGAAAAACATCCACACGACCATCAAGATGACTACGTCCACAGTGTATGGGTAGTTCATCTGTTCATGCAAAGGGGTTAACATGGTTAGGACAATTTCATTCGTGTCATAGGCCTAGCAGAAGAAATCTTTACTAAATTTTCTAACATGTTAACCTCCTTGCACGAACAGATGAACCATCCATACACTGTGGATGTGGTCATATTGGTGGTCGTGTGGATGTTTTTCCAACGAAAAATGAAAACCAGCCCTTGCTGGAGCCTGGTAGATAGGGCCTGGCATCATCAACGTCTGTTAGGTATTAGGCCTACTATTTCATGCCTTCAGACCTTCATCCCACGTCTGATGACAAACCAACGAAATAATGTGTCCGGTCTGGAGTGGTTGGTGGTGTACATTTATATGTAAAGCTTGCATGCAGTAATGCATTCCGACGAACTCATCAGTCCTTACTTCCTGCTCGTCCTGGGGGTTCATCCTCTGAAGATTTCTCGCTCTCGACATGTTCCTCGTCAGTTGAGTCTTGTTTGGATACCCGAATTGCCTCGTACATGTATCCTTGTACCGTACTCACATTAGAACACGAAAAGGCATCCAAATCCTATCAATCTTCTTCACTCGATATGAAATCCCCATCGTGTTGCTCGCTGCGCGCTGGCAATACTGACGTCATGAGTTGCCCTAGCGGTGGAAAATGTAACTACGACATTGAAAAGTTTGTCTGTTATCAGACACTTTTAAGATCATGCTATTTGGATAAAACCAAGGCTATAGAATGCTAAAAACGTGCATTTTAGTGTTCCAACTTCTTCTAAGTTATATTTTCATGCATGAAATAACAAAAAATAAAGAAATCTAAAACATTCTCAGTTGATCTTTAAGCTTATATATCGCCCGTTACATTAGTAATACTGTGATCTTACAAAGACACAAATACCCAATGTGCTTGTGTGTGTGCAGTATTTGCGTTTGTATTATGTGTGTGGTTGTGTGTTTGCGTGTGTGACTGAGTATGTTTGTGCGTGTTTCTATGTGTTTGCGTGCATTTGCATGTGTGTAATTGCGTGTGTGTGCGCGGGTGCATGTGTGTGGCTATGTATGTGCATAATATAACGCCATTCGACCTCAAAACGGATTATAGCACAGCCACCTGTCTAGTTCAACTATTATTTACGTTGTAGTGATGGCAATATCGTCATCTAAATGTAAACATATGTAAAAATGTGTGTGTGTGTGTGTGTGTGTGTGTGTGTGTGTGTGTGTGTGTGTGTGTGTGTGTGTGTGTGTGTGTGCGTGTGTGCGTGTTGGTGGGTGGGTGCGTTGTGCGTGGGTGTGAGTGTAGGTGGGTGTGCCTGTCTGCATGTGTGTACATATGTGTGCGTGTGTGCATGTGTGTGCGTGTGTATGTGTGTGTACATATGTGTGTGTGTACATGTGTATGCATGTGTACATGTGTGTGTGTGTGTGTGATTCAGCAAGTAAGAGTGATTCACCAGTCTTGTACCACTTGCTAGATTTGTGATTGAGTCATGCGCCATTCTTCCAGCTGAGAGCTCAGAATTTGTAGTTTGATCAGTTGGTAACACTATGAATACACAAGAACAACTATCTTTTTGCCTGAGAGGTACAGTAAGTATAGTGATTTTTCCAAACCCTGAATGGGTCTCGACCTCAAGAGAGAGAGAGAGAGAGAGAGAGAGAGAGAGAGAGAGAGAGAGAGAGAGAGAGAGAGAGAGAGAGAGAGAGAGAGAGAGAGAGGGGAAGAGTAGGAGAGAGGAGGGGGTGGGTGGGAGAATTGAACACCAACGACACATGCGGGGTGGGATGAAAGCTCAGCACAGTCTGCGATGACTCACATCTAGCCACTCCCGACCGACCAAGCATCCACTCGTCCACCCATCCACCCACCCCCCGATCCCCCACCCCACCCCTCCTACCACCCACGCCCCCCCGCCCTCACCCCCGCCGGATACTCGCCATATGTTATGTTCACGCCCTCAACACATGACGCAACGGAAAAGACAGGGACTTCATGACCACACATGGGAAGTGTGTAATGGCAGTAGGGGGGGGGGGGTGAACTTACGCCAAGAGGCGTTTAGCTATGGGTGAAGTCACCTTTGCCCCTATTTGCTCGATATTTCAGGACAATTGGTAGCCATAAAGGGCCTGCCTGAATAGACCTGGGTCTACGTGGTCAGATTTTGTTCACGCAAGGATCGGATAAACGTGTTCATCTGAAGGTTGAGTGTTCTCTCTCTCTATCTCTATCTATATCTGTCTGTCTGTCTATCTATCTCTCTCTCTATCTATCTACCTCTCATTCACTCACGCCCGCACGCGCGAACTCAATTGTCATTTACAGAATACCAGGAGAATTTTGTTAACGACGTCTTTTCAGCAACAAATCTTAAAAACTACATATATAAGATTCTGAAACTATTGTGATAATACGGACTTTACTTGACAAATGGAGGGATTCTGCCAGGCATTTTTATCTAGCTGAGGACAGAAGTCCGTGCTAAAAACCCTTAACAAACTTACTCTATATTCATCATTCCGCTCCATATGTATTAAGAGCGGAATGATGTGGCAACGCAGCACAAAACATACATAGCAAATCCGCAATATTTAGATATACTGTGCATGTGTACATATACAAGGTCGCAAGTCGACTAATGGGACTGATCATCTCATGCAGGTGGGTGTTAGGCGTGACCATGGTGCGGGTGCGGGTGTGCATGCGGGTGAAGTGTTTGGGTAGCAAGTGAAGGCGGGAGGGAGGTGTAGAAAGAAGTGAGTCTGTGGGATCGTAAAAAGCAGCAATTATACAAATGATGGCAGCACTTTGATGTGAGCGTCGAAATGACCTCAGATTCATTTGAGAACGAGGTCCTCATCGTTAAATTCGCACAAACTAAAACACTTTTTTTGTTATTCCCTCTTTGCTCGACTCACGGCAAAATTCGAGTTCCCGTTGGATTTCCTGTGAATTTCATTTAACCCTACCTAATGTAACTTATTCTAACCAAACTTACTGTAACCTACACAAGCCTAGCCTAACCTAACCTAACCGAACATGACCTAACCTAACCGAACCAAACTCACTGTAATGTAACCTAACCAGACCTAATCTAGTGTAACTTAACCTAAGCTAACCTAACTTAATAGTACCTACTGTAATGGAACCTAATCAAGCTTAACCTAGCGCAACCTGGCTTAATCTTATCTAACCTAACCTAACCTAACCGTTTCTACTGTAATGTAACTTAACCAACTTAACCTAGCGTAACCTAATTTAGCCTAACCTAACCTAACCTAAACTAGCCTTACCTAAATTAGCCTAACCTAACCTAACCCAACCTAACCTAATGTAACTTAACCAAACCTAACCTAGCGTAACCTAATTTAACCTAACCTAAACTAGCCTTACCGAAATTAACCTAACCTAACCCAACCTAGCCTAACCTAACCAAGCCTAACCTATTCTAACCTAATCGAACCTAACCTAACCTAAATTAATCTAAGCTAACCTAATCTAACCTAACCCATGCTAACCTAAGATTGTCTAGCTTAACCTAACCTAGTTTAACCTTAACGAAATTAACGATATTCCTGTATTGTGGTGATTGGTTTGACGACACCACCAACAGCATCACCACTAGTTGCTACTAGAGGTTGATACTAGTACAGTGATACTAGTCGATACTAGCTTCGTCATCGCATCGCGCACTGGGCATGACGCATCGCACGCTGGGCCCTTCTCAAGCCATAAAAACACTCTCGACCCATATGCTATTCTGCTGAAGTTTGCAGTTTTGAGATAAAAACATGCTGGGATGTTTACGAAAAGGGGCATGTGTTTCCATTGGTCATTTGTGGTATACAGAGAGAATCTTAACCAATCAAAATAAGTTGTAGGAGGAGCCTATATCATTCCGAGGTTTCCTTATAGCGAGCAATAGTGTAAATTTCAGTCTTCAGTCTTCTTTCTTAAGAACATAACAACACTGTCAAGTTCAGTCTAATCTGAAATTACAATTTATTCATATTAACGTTAAATAGTCTATTCGTGACTCAAGCAGTGCATCATGAACCTTGAAGCATCCTCGCAAACCAGAGAAAGGTCTGTACCAAAGTCATTGTCCAGCCTCCCACACCCGCACACTCGTACACATCACAGTGATTCACTATATATTTTGAATAAATCAATATCACATGATAATAAAAGTCACATAATTGAGAAACATTAGTCTCATTCACCACCAAATGTGAAGTGATAATTTATTGTATATACGTTTGATCATGTTCCTTGTTATTCCGGTTTTCTTGGCCACAGCTACCACTTACGTATATCTATTCATATTCATTCGTAAACAAGGAGCACGACATTGGTGGCCCCGCGGTGGGATGTTCCCTATTAACGATAAAGTTCCCTGTATACGTTTAAGATTACGATTTAAGTTCCATGTATACATCAAAGATCAAGATCCCTGTATACAATAACGATTAAGTTTCCTATATATACAAATGATTAAATTCCCTGTATACATTCACGATTAAAGTTCCCTGTATACATTAACCACAAATACATTGCTAAACAATACATTCGGGAGAGGAGGACATTGTTTATGAGCATGTATGAAATATTTGAGCATATATGAGATATGTGAAATATGTGATACGAGTATATACATATATATATTTAAAAAATTGTGATTAGTGATTTGAAGAAGGCATACTCCCATAAAGAACAGGGTGTCCAACAAATTTTACGTGAGAATTTTTGGCAATTCCCTCGAGGTTTCGAAAATTATAAACGGGCAACATTGAATGAAACCTATAAAGATATTAATTTTATGAACGGGCAATACTGAGTGAAACCATATCTGTTACAAACGGGCAACATTTAATAAAACCTACGATGATATCTATTATAAACGGGCAACATTGAATGAAATCTACGAGGATATCTATTATAAACGGGCAACATTGAATAAAATCTACGAGGATATCTTATATTTACGGGCAACATTGAAACATATGAGGATATCTATACTCTTACGTTTTAAGCGGCAATATCGGAACAAGTCTACGAAAAATATCGAAACAAATCGAAAGAAAAAATCGAAAGAATTTGCGGGCAGAAATAAGAAACCAGTGAGGATGTCGATTCCCTCTGCATTGAATGTTTGCGGGCAATTGAATGATATGTTGAATATATTAGCGGGCTACTGAATGTATTTTAGCGGGCTAATGAATGCATTAGCGAGCTATGAATGTATTAGTAGAAAAAAAACATAAACCATTGAGGCTAAGGTTCAATGGCAATTAAAAGAGATTTATGAAATCACAGAGGAAGTCGGTTCCCTCTCGGTTGAAAAGTACAAAGAGAAAGAAAAATTACCTCGGTTTAAAAACACATGTGTCGCGATCTAAAATTGGAAAAAGAACCAGAAAAAAAAAATTGGAAACTTTATTTTTGTGAACCGATGTCTCAGGTTATACCTTTTCCTAGGAAAAAAGGAGGTACAAAAAGCGCGGTCATGTACAGGTTATACCTTTTCCTAGGAAAAAAGGAGGTACGAAAAGCGCGGTCGTGTACAGGTTATACCTTTACCTAGGAAAAAAGGAGATACGATAAAACAATGTTTCAGGTTATACCTTTACCTAGGAAAAAGGAGATACGTAAAAATGATGTTTCAGGTTATACCTTTACCTAGGAAAAAAGGAACTAAGAAAAATTAAAAGTCCCGCTAGAAATGAATTTTAAAAACAATATATGCGGTTGTGTCCAAGGTTTATGCCTTTCCTTGATGAAATTAAATTCCCGCTATAAATGAAAATATATATATAAAAATATATATGCGCGATTGTCGTGAAAGGAGTTGTTAAACTATCAAAAAAATGTGGAAATTACAAAATCCTCGGTACCTGAGGTATGCGCGGTTGTACATGTTGCAAAGATGAACAATCCCCTTAGTATATGATATTTCAAACAAAAACTATGTGAAATACAATGATTCCTCGGTAAACGAGGATTTGAGGTTGTAACTTGCCCTCATCGAAAGTAGTTATGCATGATACAATTAAATGAGGAAGAAACATTCCTTAAATAGAGAAAGCCCTTCATGTGAATAAAATAGTAAAAATCAAATCATTCTTCGATATATAAAAAAAAAACAAGATTTAAAGTTATGCCGTGGAATATTTAAATCCCGCATGTCTGAGCTAACTCCTCAGTAAATGTTAAAAGAAAAATATAAGTGAAATTTTATAACTCCATTTATGAGAGGAATTCTCGCGTGTTAAGAATTGAACGAGGTTGACATTAAATCCTCGGTAAATTAAAGCCCCATGAATGAATAAGGAGGACAACTAAGTTTTTCCTGAAATTGAGAATTGCGCGATTATACAAAAAATTGAGTTCTCTGTATTTCAACAGCAAATTAGACAGACACTCCCTCAAAGCTGGACAGTTACAGTTCCTGTTCAAAGAATTATATGAAACAGGTACGTGCGTGATATAAAATCATCTTGAACACATGTTAGTGGCAAATTAAATTGCTTGTGTCCTAATGACAACCGTCGGTAACTGATTTCTATACATCAACAGCAGTTAAGGTCAGCAATACATCTATACATATCAGTATAATGCATACCGGGCTGAAATTAAAGGATATAAAATGGACACACACTATATATATTTAAATAGTGATTTGGATTCATAGAAACAATGGAAAATTGAGCTCCCATTAAAAGTGAGAATATTAAACGGTGCTTTCGCGGAAATAATATCAGGTTCCAGAGACAAGGATATTGATGTACTGGAAGATGTTCTACATATCACTAGCACAAATGCAAATAGTACAAATTTACTGTATCCAAAAGAATGAGTTTCTTCTTGCACATTGCCTGTATTCTCTTCGGCTATGGATGAACAGTAATGTTTAACTTATGTAGTTTGCGTGTTCCCCTATATCATTTCCGATGTATCAAAAATTGTGAAACGGTGCACTATATGTCCAACATCATTTTCAATTTGACTTACAGGAATAAGACAGGAACCTATTAGCCAACCACTGCAGAGCTATATCTATATTACATAAAATTGGAAGAAACAGATTATCTTAATCTTTGCATATGTCAGCCGTGACCGTGAGTGATCAACTTATGTCATTATTACACCATTGATTTTTCTGCATATGTCATTACGTTATACCAGTGTCAAAATTTGGATTCTTTCTACGTTTCGAGACCACAGTTTAACTTAAATTGGATCAAGGTCTACGTCTTGCTGTTGCCAAACCCATGTTAAAGTGCCGTTCATCCATTGACATGATACAATTGTCGCGTGTGTGTTATTTGAACACCGTACCTCTGATCAAATATTCCAAGGAGTACATCGAATGAAATATTCTAATTCAAAAACAATATTAACATGAAACATATGAAATGATATGCAAAGGATCATCTGATTCAAATCTTCGCTCACATCGCCACGATTAAAATCTTATGGACACCGTTAACCTGTTATATGGGATGAGTATGCTTGCTGATTGAAGTATTTCTGTTTTTGCGAAATGACTAGGGTGTTGGGAGTGACATTATTGGACTTGAGACTGTACGCCGAGATTTTTATTCCTCACGCCCTAAAACGGACAGACACATTACATATTGTTGTTTTCACAACGATTATTTGGACGATTGTTTTGCCTCTGAGACTGTCTTGCAGATACGCAGCGGACCGGCCCCATAGGATTTAGCCAGGTGCTGAGACTACTCTACAGCGGACTTATCATCACCCTTGACCCAAGTCGCCCGGTTTGTGGGAAAGCACCCGCGCTATTATGCGTTGGCCTGCGCCTGGGACGAGGCCCTGTCTTTAGTGCCTCAGGGATATTTGGCCTACACCCGAGGCCCTGTCTCTATCGCCGCAAGGATATTCGAACTTCACCTGAGGCCTTGTCTTTGTCGTCTCGGGATGCATCTTCCATACTATTGACTTTGTGAAGTTTTGGAACTTCATTACTATAAAAATTTATATATATCTATAATTGATATACATACATTTATGTTTATATTTTTTTTAAAGATAATTTTATATATTTTGTCGGAGGTTTTTTCCACTCTGGACCCATCGTTCCCATGGCCGGTTGATTTCCACTTTGTGGACTTCTATCCTCTCTGAGTTCGAGGCCCCAAGAGTTTTTTCCCTCCTTCAATCTTGTTTTGTGTTGTGTGTGCTGGGTCGTTAAAGGCTGTGATATTTGTCGTGGCGTGTGGGGACACACGCTTCTTCGGAGGGGGGCTCTGTGGTGATTGGTTTGACGACACCACCAACAGCATCACCACTAGTTGCTACTAGAGGTTGATACTAGTACAGTGATACTAGTCGATACTAGCTTCGTCATCGCATCGCGCACTGGGCATGACGCATCGCACGCTGGGCCCTTCTCAAGCCATAAAAACACTCTCGACCCATATGCTATTCTGCTGAAGTTTGCAGTTTTGAGATAGAAACATGCTGGGATGTTTACGAAAAGGGGCATGTGTTTCCATTGGTCATTTGTGGTATACAGAGAGAATCTTAACCAATCAAAATAAGTTGTAGGAGGAGCCTATATCATTCCGAGGTTTCCTTATAGCGAGCAATAGTGTAAATTTCAGTCTTCAGTCTTCTTTCTTAAGAACATAACAACACTGTCAAGTTCAGTCTAATCTGAAATTACAATTTATTCATATTAACGTTAAATAGTCTATTCGTGACTCAAGCAGTGCATCATGAACCTTGAAGCATCCTCGCAAACCAGAGAAAGGTCTGTACCAAAGTCATTGTCCAGCCTCCCACACCCGCACACTCGTACACATCACAGTGATTCACTATATATTTTGAATAAATCAATATCACATGATAATAAAAGTCACATAATTGAGAAACATTAGTCTCATTCACCACCAAATGTGAAGTGATAATTTATTGTATATACGTTTGATCATGTTTCCTTGTTATTCCGGTTTTCTTGGCCACAGCTACCACTTACGTATATCTATTCATATTCATTCGTAAACAAGGAGCACGACAGTATGAGGGTCCCGACTAACAATACAATTTGGAAGTTTGAGACCGGAGCCACACTTATCTGACGACTTTTAGCTCGTTATGGACACTTATCTTAGCCCATTAGCTGCAACTGTTCTTGCAAAGGGAAATTATTTTCAATAACCTCACTTTGTAGCCGATACGGTCTTCCTCTATGGATTCGTGCACAAACTATTTTACAGAAATCGTCTCAATCCCGACGCATTGCCCAAGTTAAGGGTAGGGAAGGATTCTGAATGGCTTGCACAAATAAAGAATCTGCCGGTCAGAGAATTCGAACCCACACCTCTAATGACACCAGATCATCACGACTCCCGTTGCAGAGTCGATCCGAGAGAGGCGATTGAGGGTGAACAAGACTGCTGAAGGGATCACTGCGCCGGTGTCCTTGTCCCATTAAAGTCTTTCTCTTCCCGTGCTTTATTCCCTTGACGTCATCGTTCCTTCTTAGTTCCTCCCGTATTTCTTCCGGTCTTTCCTGTTCTTTTATGTCTCTTTTCATATATATTTTACCCTTCCTTCTCTTCCCATCCCTTCTATTCTTTTCCTCCTCCCCCTCCCGTCTCTTTCGGTCCCTCCCGTCATCTACTTTTCCTTCATTTCCTGTCCCTTCTCTTCCATTCCTCAACCTTCCGTTTATTTCTCCCATTAGCCCTTTTTTTTGCAATCATTCCCTTTCCCCTCGTCCTCCTACGCCTATCTTCCCAATCTGCAGCAAGGACAGATGTATCCCTCACCCCCCATTTCTTCCTCTCTCCTTAGTTTTTTCTTACTGAGGAGGTTTTCATCGGGTGAATAAAATCCCCTTGAGACCACTAATATAAAGTAGCTAAACACAAAACACAATGGAAGTATTAACCGAAGCGGTCTAAACTCATACGCTTCGGAGTGGGTGGAGGTTTCCCTTGGCTAAGGAGATCCACTAGGCGACTTCTAAAGTAAAAAGGCATAAACATACATACATATACCAAAGGCTTTTTCCTCCTTACACGGGGGGTGGCCAAAAAGAAAAAGGCATAGAAACCACTCCCATCCATTCCATTTCCTATATATTCCACTCCCCTCCACCCTCCTCCTTCCCTCTTATCTTGGCACCTCCTGGATGACGGGTCATCCCTGCATCCTGTCCACTGCCCTGGGTCAGAAGCAGTGCCGCATAAACGAAAGGAATAGATACAGAATGAGAACTCCTCTTACTGTTCGTCTTTACATCACCTACGCACTCTAGAAATTTGAGCCTAGCTGAGGCAAGACGATTATAATGAATTTAAAATACGCCATTGAATGACATGGATTACGACTATCACTTAGAGCACCGTGTCCCAACCTGGGGTGCTGAAATCAATTATAAGGGGTGCTGGGAAGTGATGCACATAAAAATCACATTAATATATGTATCATTGATTACCTAGTTGTGCATATTTGACTTTTTCCATCCTATTTTATTTTTCTAGGGTGTTCTCGTTTCTTCTACAAACAATATTGCCAATTTGTTTCAGTTCTAAGGAATCAAGAAAATAAATCATCAAGCAGTACATTTTACTTTCTTTTATCTTTCTGATTACAAGATAGGGGTGCTTGACTGCTTAGACATGACAAGTGGGGGTGCTATGGTCGGAAGAGGTTGGGAAACGCTGACTTAGGGGAGGCACTCCGGAATGTCTGTTCTGTCTAACACCAAATAAATTTACTCACATAATATGACGTCATCCTTGTACAGGTTGAGTCTTGGCTGACCCTTTCTCTAGGCTGACGGACATTAGAGATTTTATGCTGGTCAATGTCATACGCTTTCACAAACTTAGAAATCGTCACCAAAGAAATGGAGTGGATCACACAACGTTATCCGTGTCAAACTGAAGCCGGGTACTACGGTCAATGTTTCGGCTATTAGGAGTCGATTGTATTTTGAAAATCATATGGACATACCACAACTATTCACAGTCACCTGAGTTACATTTCTATGCGCACACACACACACACACACACACACACACACAACGGTGGCGCAGTTGGTAGAGCGATGAACTACTAGCATGGTGGTGCCCGTAGTGCTTGGTTCGAATCCTGCCCAGGGCCGAAATTATTTCGGTACAGCTGTGCCTCGGGTCGTTACTCTGACTCTCGTGGGCGGGGAGTTGGGTGTGTGTGTGTGTGCAAGGTCATAGCATTACCCACAGATCGGACCTACGAGCTCTGAGCTCTCTTCCAGGAGGGAAATAGCTGTCGATCACGAGTCCAACACGTGATCCAAAAGACCAAGTGAATACACACACACACACACACACACACACACGCTCACTGTTTTCTTTTTCAATTTATTCCATGTATCTATTACACAGAGTAATAGATACATGGAATAAATTGAAAGAGAAAACAGTGAGTGCTAAAAATATACATGATTTTAAGAAAGAACTGGATGCGGAAAGATACAAATGCTGGTCACTACGAGCATAGCTCTTCTCCCGCAAAATACAACTAGGTAAATAAATACAATACACACACACACACACACACACACACACACACACACGTACATAGGATGATGCAACGATGTACGATGGACGACGCATGAACGATGCAACATTTTCATATGCTTTTAACATCTCCATTATTGCGCTGAAGGTTGTTGCTCATCTGAGGTTACTACCTCTTCCTCCACTGACGAAATTTCCTCCACAAGTTCTTGCTGCGTAACAAAACGCAGCTCCATAAGCTCTTTGGTGGTTAGCTCCTGGCTCTGCTCTTTCACAAACTCATCGTTGTTATCTACTTCCAACCCCATGGTCTTGGCCAAAGGTACAATCGCGTCGACTACAAGGTCCACAGGCACTAGCTCAAAGCCGCGTTTGACAATGCAGTCCAATCAAAGCTTTTTACAAGCCGAAATAAGGGCTCTTTTGGTGACCACCCTCCCATAACTTGCCGATCATCTTGAGGCAGGTAAACAAATTTAGTTCCCTTAAGCGCTTTTTGTACGGTTTGTTCCGCAACCTAGGAATAAGCTTTGTTCCTCTACGCTGCACTCTTTCTAACTTCTCTATATCCTTCTTGTACACAGGATTCTAGGTTAGCTCTGACTAGGGCATGGTAAAGATTAAGAATAATGTCTTCAGTTCTAAACTCAAAAGCTCTATCAATAAATCCAATTAAATTGTCTGTAGTTCTAGTGACCTCCGAGCACCGCTTGCTTGGTGTGAAATCATTTGAGATTACAACACCAAAGTTGAGCCGTAAGGCGTGTTTATAAACTCTGTATGTATCTAGTATGCTCATTCCTTTGAGAAAGTCGATAGACGAAACGTCAGGAATAAAAGCTTCACCTCCAGTCCATGTTTCCTTTACCGTGTCTATACAACACCAAAGTCTTTTTCATTTTCTACACTTGCCAGTTGTACACCATTCATCGTGTAGTTGGCCTGGTCATTACTATTACCAGTATGAAGTACTTTACATTGATCTATATTGAAAAACATCTGGGAATTTTTTGTCTATGCGCATAAAGTGTTCAAATCACTTTGTAATTATTGTTGCTTTGTTATAGATATTATCTTATTTGCAATTTTTGTATCATCTGCAAATTTGGATAATTTACACTTTGTATTTTTATTCAGGTCGTTAATGTATATCTGAAAGAGGATAGGACCTAGGGATGAGTCCTGAGGCACTCCACTTGATACACAATGCCAGTCTGAGGATTTAACATTCAGAACAACACGTTGCTTGCGATCAGACAGCCCTTCAGAAATCCATCGGTGAATACGACTTACTATACTATAGGATTCTAGTTTACTTAGTAGTGTTGGAAAGAAGAAATTAAGTCTTGATGAATTTAAATTCTTAAAAGAGGTCATCTTCTAGATCTGGAGAATGGGCAGGAGCGTTGTCCACAACAAGCAAGACATTGTGTGGCAGATTTAATCTCAATAAACTAATCTTCACAGAAGGATCAAGCACTTCATTGATCCAATCAGTGAAAAGCGTACGTGTCACCCAAGTTTTGTTGTTGGAACTCCAAATCACATTTAGCCTTCTCTTCTGGACTTTACACTCTTGAAATCTTGTGGGTTTTCTGAATGGTAAACGAGTATTGGTTTAACCTTGAAATTACTGCTTGCATCGGCACAAAATAGCAACGTTAGACGGTCTTTTATTGGTTTGTGGCCGGGCAATGATTTCTCGTTTGCTTCGGCATTTTCCATAAGAGACCCTTATCGCGATTAACAACCTTCTATGGTAGATAACCCTCAGAATCCACAAATCTCTTGAAGTCATCGATGAAGTTTTCTGCTGCCTGTGTATCAGAACTTACTGATTCGTGGATGACGTTTTTTTTTTCTTTGTTTTTGTTTTTTCCCTCTCAAACCACACAAGGCTTGCCTTGAATGCTTCTTCTTCGTCCGTTGATGTTCCTGGCGCCTTCTTAATGAAGTCGTCGAGAATAATTTTCGCATTTTCACAAATTATGATCTTGTCAATAGCGTTGCCTTACACCTTATTTTCATTGATACATATGAGAAGCAACCTTTCAACATCATCGAAAATACGGGCCCATTGCGTAGATGTTCTTGCCACTCCCTTTGAAAAATTTATCTTCTTAATCTTGTCCTTGTCCTTGAGGATAGCGTAAATCGTTAATGTAGACCGATCGCATGTGCGTGCTAGGTTAGTCACGCTCACACGCCTTCCAATGATTTTACGTTTCATTTTTGTGACTTCTCTTGTCTAATCGTTATCTTCTCGTGCATTTTTCTTGGGAATATTCTTGCAAGGATTAAACTTTTATTGCCATTAATATTGAAATCCCTTTTCCTACGGGATATGTCCATCCTGTCCAAAACCCCGGACAACTGTAGTACATTGTATATATGTATATGCAAATTGTAAAGTATTTAAAACCTATCCTGATCTCTAATATTTGCTAAAACAGCATCTTGTAAATAAATAATATCTCGTCGGCAACCTAGCCACGAGCCATGTATATAAACACCTACTGTCACAAAATAAAGAGGAAGAAGACCACAGAGAAAGAGCTACGCTGCTCCGCCGTATTTATCTTAAGCCTCCAAACGCCGCTCAACTACCAACCACGTTACCACTCCAAACCATATGTTGGACAAGACGGCAACACTTTGCACCAAAAGAAATTCCCAAATAATGTGTCTGAACATGTTTGGAATAATGTAGGATCATAAGCGACCTATGATGCTAAGAGAACGAGCGCTAAACACAGGTTAACAACCGAGAAGCAGGAGGGAGCAGGGTTGCCGGAACTGTTACACTTGTAACATATTTGTTACAATTTGTTCTCTGTGGTGAATTTCTCTACGTTTATTCCAACAATGTTATAAATTGTTACTATTTGTATTGTTCAACAAATATTACTTTTATAGCATATATAAAATACTTTCAATATTTACTCGAACGAATTAAATGTCTAAAGATTTGTTATATTCCAAAAGTTTGTTAAATACTGCACGAATCACCAATCCTGGGTGTGAGCGAGCCACGTGTACGATACAAGGGATCTAACGTTGTTTCCTCGTGACTCTTTAGATTATTATCATTATTATTATTATTATTACTATTATTATTATTATATTATTATTATTGTTATTATTACTATTATTATATCATTATTGTCATTATTATTACTATTATTATTATTATATTATTATTATTATTATTATTACTATTATTATTATTACTATTATTATCATATTACTATTATCATTATTACTATTATCATCTTATTATCATTATTATTACTATTATTATTACTATTATTATCATTATTATTATTACTATCATTATTATTATTATTATTATTATTATTATCATTATTATTTTATTTGTTTATTTTTGCTTGTTATGAGGGCTACTTTCCCAAAATGTATAAAGAACAATTCTGGCTCCTTCTTGTTGAATTTGAAGCATTTTGCTAAGTTTGACTCTCCTGTTGAGGCTGAACTATTTCTAACGCCTAGCTCTGCTTCATAGCATTCTAATTAAAGAAGTTGAATTATCAGAAAGCGTCGGTAATGTTTTTTTTTTTTTGGGGGGAGGGGAATTTGTTTTATTATGCATTCTTCTTCTTTGTAAGCTGTTGTAGATATGGATTCATAGATGTTACTTTTCTACTTGTTTTGGTTATTGTCATTACCTTTGTACCAACCGTCCATTATCTTCTTGGTCTGGCGGTTAATGTCTTTCTCACTGAAGCCATTGTTGATAAGTACTTGGGTGAAGCGTTCAATTTCATTATGTACTTGTTTCCAGGTGCTACAGTGGGTGAGTGCTCTCCGGATGTAGGCGCCGATGGTAGAGTCCTTATATCTCTGAGGGCACTCACTTAAACCATTAAGGCAGTGTCCAGGGTTGGTGGGCTTAGTGTATACTTCTGTGTTAAAAGAATCTTTAGTTTGTTTTACGAGTAGGTCGAGGAAGGGCAAAGCTCCTTCAACGCTGTCTTCCATAGTGAAGGTGAGCTCAGAGATTTCTTGAAGTAGAAGCCAGTTTTTCAGCGTCTGCATTGTTCTTTGTTTTTATAAAAATGTCATCGATGTATCGACAGTAAATATCTGGTTTATCTGTTCGGCTGAATTTTTCTTCTATGCAACCCATGAAGAAGTTTGCCATTAATACTCCAAGGAGGATCCCATTGCTACACCATCAATTTGGCACTACTTGTTTCCGCGGGGGTAAATGAATAGGACTTCTTTTGTGCAACATTCGAGCAGTCCTCGTAGCGTAAACTCTAGGATATTCATTTTTGGTGCAGAATAATCGTGGTAAATTCGGTCGATGATGTAATCGATGCTTGGGATATTCTTTCTTTGTGGTAAGGGAAGAGAGTTCCGAGGAATGGAGTGATGATATTACATTTTGTGTGTTTGTGTTCATACTTGCTCTTCACTGGGGGCGGTTACCGGATAACTGTGGAGAGGTTATCGGGCACTTCGGGCAGTGGCGGGTTGTATGCTAGAGAGAATATCAGGCTTTGGGTTGTGAAGAAATGTCGCGTGCTTGGTTTTGTGGCGTTTTGTCCCATACTTGGGTTTATGGTGTTTTGTTCCTTACTTGGATTAGTGGCGACTTGTTGCGTCCTTGGGTCATTGGCGCTTATTCGCAAGGTTGGGACTACCTTAAGGTCCTCTGCTTATATGTTTAAGTTGGGTTCAACTCTGATATATAATGCCCCTAAATTTGGGAGGCGTTTCTTGTGTATACATACATACATACATACATACACACACACACACACACACATATATATATATATATATATAATCCTTCTATCCGAACTTGGTGGGACCTACCCAAGGTCGGATGTTTGGACGTACATTACAAAATTAAGGGGGGAAATCTAATTCACTCTTTGTTGTATTTTCTTTCCCATATGAACTTGATATATACTTCAGTATCACAGGAACACATTAGTTGATTGCAGGAGCATCCGTAGAAGTGGTTGTAGCAGGTGAAAGAGCAGGAGCAGGAATATCTGTTGTAGGGGTTGCAGTTGTACTAGCAGTATGTAGCAGGGGACTGTGTAAGAAACATACTACCTGTATCCTCTTCAGGTACAGGTAGAGTAGGAGAACGCACTATCCTCGCTACTTTTTGGAAAGTTTCCTGAAAGGTTAGGAGCTTTGATGATGCTCTTCTATAAACTAAGAACTTCGAATGCAAGATATACTGATTCATAACATCCTGAGTTGTAAATTCACTTCGTGATTCCATGAAAGTTATGAATGGTTTTTAACATTTTCGAGCCTCAGCCCAAGTAACTGTTGGTGTTTCTTCATCTCCATCATCACTCGTTATTAACATCAACTTAACCAGCCGTTAACCTGCATCGCTGGGGCTACAAAGACTCCCCAATGTGCCCATCTTGTCATAATTCACCCCAAGATACAGACCATCTCGTACTGCACTGCCCAATCACAGCAGTGCCAGGGGGTTACCAGACTATCTATGAAGCAAATCAAACATTCATAGACTGGCTAGCAAATACAAAGTTGGAGGTGTAAGAAAGCCATACGATACTACTACTACCATTAACTTGAGTTGGGTCAGAAACTATGTCTATGATTTCCTCATCTATCATGATTTGACTTGTAGGTGCTTGGTAATCACAATCCAGCCACGACTCAATGTCTTCTTCGATTCTGTCAGAAATTAGAACCTCTTTTACACCAGAAGCTCAAGCTGTCTTTACATAATCCAACAGTTCCTTAGCTAAGTCCTTCTCGGCTTTCTTCTTGGTAGTAAGTTCTATAGATTATTCTGTCATCCGAGTGACCTATGATAGCTGGCCACAGCTTCCTCTAACCTTTGATTAGTGTTGACATTTTCACCTCTTCCCATCCTTTGGTCATGTGCCAAATTGGAGTTTTGATGTTGAAACTTTGGTGAAACTCCTTCAGTGTCCCGTCGGTTGTATGAGTGATGTGTTGGAAAGATGAAATGCTGAAAAAAAAAAATCCCCTTTTGCAAGTCAGCCACCATTGGGTGGGCATAGTAATTGTCCAACACTAGGACAGCCTTGATATTCTCTGAGAGTCAAATCTTTTTAAAATGTCTTTTCACGTATGGTACAATGTGATTGTCAAATAATTCCTGAAATTTTTATTGTATTATCCAAGTATTTTTCTGAGCTCGTTGAATAACAGGGAGAGAATTATTACATTTAAAAGCCCATGGATGCATAGACTTGCCTACGACAACCAACTTTAGGCGATACGTTCCTGCTGCATGATCACAACAGAGAGCAGTGAACCTTTCCTTACTCTGTACCCAGCTACTTCACTCTATGAGGACGGAGCCTTTATTTGTACGACGTTTCGCTTATTACAGCTTTTTCAAGTAATAAGCGAAACGTCGTACAAATAAAGGCTCCGTCCTCATATGGTGTTTATCTCGTCAATCTTGTCGGCAAACTGTTACTTCACTCGCACCATTGTGCGCCAGAGTAGAAGACGGTAGCATACGCCAAAAGAGCCCTGTCTTATTGGCATGATATATTTGTTCGGCTGTTAACTGATGCTCTTCTACAACTTAGCAAACTTATCAATATGCTCCGCAGCACAAGTTCTGTCAACCGAGTTCTTTTCTCCAGCGACATCAAATTTTTGGATGCCATGAATAACCCTGAAATTATGAAGCCATTCCTTGGAGAAAGTACACGGTTCGGTTATTTTGATTTTACTATACACTTCTTTTGCTTGATCAATTATCATATAACCACGCACAGACACCCTTTACCATCATTTCAATTCATCTTGTACCATTCCCAAACTGGTTCGTCAAGGAGCTCTAGCTTGGGGTTCCTCATCGTTTTCCTTTTGCATGGAAACTTGTTACATTCTGAGCCAGCCTCTAAAATGTCCCAAAGAGTCGCCTTCCTAATGTTACATTCCCGACATATATCTTGTCTGGGAATACCTTGTTCTACATTCTTAATAATCGCCACTTTCTGTTCAATGTTTAGCACAACACGTTTACATTTAACACTGGTTTGAGACATTTTAAGTTATCTACGGTACAATAAAGCACAAAAGACAACACGGAAGGGCCGAGGAGAAGCAACCAGTAAAAGCCAAACATAACCAGACACTGAAATGCCCGCGAAAATAACAGCCTACCTGAGCGCCATAAGAAGGTAGCGGTGAGAGCAGCAACTAAACAACCAATCGACGGATAGATGTTTGGACAAATTCAACTCTTTATCCGACTTGGGACATTGAGGAAAAAAGACGGATATTTAGACTAGTTGAGTGTTCGAAGGGCGGATAAAAGGAACTTTATTGTATATATGTGTGTGTATATATATATATATATATATATATATATGTGTGTGTGTGTGTGTATGTATATTATTTGGATGATGGAGAACATAAACACAGGGGAAGGCTCGGAACCCTAAACACTCTAACGTTTCGTTCGCGTAGAACTTCTTCAGAGAGTGTATGTAGAACTGCAATTGAAGTTTATGTACTAAATCTAATTACCTTTTCGGACACTTGGGAAAGGTCGTTTTTCTGGCATGTTTTAGAATTAAAATACTAGTTTGTTTAGCTAAATTGATAAACCCTCCTCGATGATTCGATGAATTATTAGTTGAAATATATGCTGATTCAACAATTCTTCTAGTGAATTTATCAAAACCTTTATGTAGCACTTCAGCTTCTCTCCAGTTTGGTAAATGATCGAATTTTTCCGCATGAACTACTAAAGAATTAGATGTCCTATGTGCTTTTATGTCGTTTTTATGTTCATAAATTCTTTTTTCTAATCCTCTTGACGATTCGCCAAAATAAGCCATTGAGCAACTATTGCACGGGATTATGTATACGACGCTGTTTTCGGAATTGGTTCTCTTTTCGGAGGTCTTTACTAATTCATCTATCCTCTTGTTAGTTATTTTAGCTATGTTTATACCTGATTTTGTTAAATATTTGTCTATTATTGGTGACGTTTCTGAGCCAGGTACTGATATGAAATTGGTATTATTTTTATCATTTCTCTCTTTCTTTCCGCGATTGTAAATATTTATTGCTTTTCTTTTTGTTCTTTTCAACATTCCCTCTGGATATCCAAGTTTGTCAAAGGTTTTCATAATGTAATCAAATTCGCCTTCTAGGTATTCATTACTACAGATTCGTAGTGCCCTGAGAAAAAATCCTATTACTATACCACTCTTTGTCCTATCATCATGTGCGGAGAAGTAACAGAAAGGAAACAAACAAAGAGGATTTAGTACATTACTTCTCCGCACATGATGATAGGACAAAGAGTGGTATAGTAATAGGATTTTTTCTCAGGGCACTACGAATCTGTAGTAATGAATACCTAGAAAGCTAATTTGATTACATTATGAAAACCTTTGACAAACTTGGATATCCAGAGGGAATGTTGAAAAGAACAAAAAGAAAAGCAATATATATATACAGGTTAGTGATCCTCAATCCAGTAGAGTACCAATATACCGTTATCCCGAACAGGCGAAAACCCTCATCACTGAGATGATATCAGATATGGAACAAAAGGGAATTACCAAGAAATCGACGGCAGCACGGTTATCTCCAATAATCTTGGGGCCCTTTCACACTTGGCAACTAGTGACGGTCACTAGTTGCTTACCATTATTTTAAATTGAGCCTTTCACACTACGTCACTGCGGTTGCCCGGTTGCGCAACAGGCTATGGCTGTTGCCCGCTCCGGTAACAAGTGACCGTTACAGGCAGTTGCCGTCACCGACCGTCTCTCTCTCTCTTCCTTTTTTTTTTTTTTGACCAGCAAAGCCAACAGAAGCACCTCCTCCATTGATGCCATTCTTTCGACAACTTGGTGACAGTCACTAGTTACTTGCAGTTGCCCGAGACTTTCACACTAGGCAATTAGTGATCGCCACTAGTGACGGTCGCTAGTTGCCTAGTGTGAAAGGGGCATTAGTGGGTAAACCAGACGCTAGCAAAAGGAAGTGTTTGGACAATAGACACGAGAACGAACAACTAGCAGCTGATGTCTACCCCTTACCTAGATTAGATGACTTAGTGGAACAAGCGAGTGGCCATGAATACTATGTAACTCTGGATATGAAGGATGCGTACTTCCAAATTATGTTAGATAAAGAAAACAGAGACCTCACTACCTTCAGTGATGGTGTATCCTTGTATGGACTTAGAAGGCTACTGTTCGGACTGAATTGTGTCACAGCCATATTTTCGAGGTGCATGACAGTTGTTTTGAAACCTGCGGAAAGGATAGGTTAGGAATTATCTGGACGATCTCATTCTATGGGCACCTATTTTTGAAGAGCTTGTGAAACGACCATGAGAACTATTCTCATTATTGGAACACAATGGACTCAAGGTGAATTTAAGTAAATGTCTTTTCGGATTAAAAGAGGTCACATTCTTGGTACATGTAATATCGGCGAAAAGTAGTAGACCATTGCCGGAAAAATGTAGATGCAATACTAAAGATGAAAGTACTAAAGATTGTAAACGAGGTAAGAAGATTCCTGGGGATGTGTGGATTTTACGGGATGTATATACCAGATTTTGCTAAGATCGCGATACCACTCACTAACCTCACAAAGTGAGATTGCATATATGTATGGAATAGTAATTGCCAATAAGCGTTTGAACACTTGAGGGAGAAACTAATTGATGAGCCGAAGGTACGGAATGACCAACCATTCGTATTAACTACCAATGCCAGTAACATACACGTAGGAGCTGTACTCAACCAGGTGCAACCAAATGGGGTCATTAATCCCAAAGGATATTTCACAAAGAAGTTGAACCTATGCGCAACGCAATATGCGGTGACAGATAAGGAGGCACTTGCTACAGTATTAGCTTGCAGGAAATCTCACCATCACTTATGGGGGACTAAATTCACCATTATTACAGATCACCAAAGCCTAATCAATGTGTTCAAAAGAAAACCAAGTCACCCCGTATGAGCAGATGGATCTTAGAAATGACAGAATATCACTATGTGATCCAATACGTCAAGGGAAAGGAAAATGTCGTAGCCGATCAACTATCGAGACCAGTTAGAGTAATTACGAGAATACCGGAAGCCACTTGGTTGAGATACAATAAAACAACGTTTAAGGATAAACAGAAGGTGCGTTCGTTTCACGTGGCAGGAGTTAACCAGAAGGAGGTACAGTAAGAGTTTCTGTTAAAGTTATACAGCATGAGTTTCTGTTAGAGTTATTTTATGTCTATTCTAATTCTTAATTGGATTTTACTCTTGTGCATGTATGTGCGTGCGTGCGTGCGTGCGTGTGTGTGTGTGTGTGTGCGCGTGTATATGTGTGTGTGCGTGTGCGTGCCCGTGCGCATATTTAGTGTTTACGTCTGCTTTATTTTTCGCGTGCATATATGTGTAAGACACAGCTTCTTGCGACACTGCTTCTGACCCAGGGCAGTGGACAGGGTGCAGGGATGACCCGTCATCTAGGAGGTGCTAAGATGGGAGGGAGGGTGGAGGGGTGTGGAGTGTTTTCGGGGATGGAACGGGTGGGAATGATTTTATGCCTTGTCCTTTTTGGCTACCTCCCTATACGCTTATATAGATATTCATGTGTCCATGTATATCTATGTAAGCGTATAGAAAAATACATTTGTGCTTTCATATACACGTGTTTTGCATATATGTGGGTTCATAATGAAGTTTATAAATAGACATCTGTTTAACGAGAAAGAACTTTAGGAAAAAAAGAACGTTCAGTTTTGAATTTCAAATTTTAAAAAGCCCAGCAATGTCAGTCATGTCATCGTGACGTGTACACAAAATGACGGTGATGCAATGCGGCCATCCACAAAATTGCCCTTAAAGTTGTGAGCATGACGCCATGTCGTCGACAAGTGTGTCGCGTGACGTCACCACGTTTGTGCGCAACACCGAGCCAATCAAGTTGAAGAATCGTTGCTCGGAGCTGTCCAGTGTCCCAGGGCGCTTATTTAGAATTTTCATTTAGTTTCTCTTCCCAGTGGAGGTTAATTTTATTACCATGGTGATGTCCTTTTATTTGAATAAAATGGTCTAAATCATCAAAGTAATATATCGCTGTCGCTGTAGAGTATTACTAGAGACAGTTTTAACCCCATGGCTATGTTAATTTATTTCTCACATAAGAACATAAGAATGAAGAAGACTGCAAGAGACCATAAGGCCTACACTAGGCAGTCCCATGTCCAATCCCATCTGTCATCCCCATCCATAAAATTTTCTAAATTTTTCTTATGACAACTGATAGTTTCAGGGATAGTTTCAGCGCTCACTACATGACCATTCCATTGGTAAACCAGTTTTTGCCTATTTCCTTCTTAAATCTAAACTTGTCACTTGCAGTTACAGTTTTCTGGAATGTTGGTTCTTCCGTAAGAACAAAATAATAGTTCTGAACCCGTCCGTTATGGGCGGCACTTATCCACTTATTCTGGGTGCAGCTGTGACTTTTTTTTTTTTTTTTTTTTTTTTTTTTTTTTTTTTCTCTCTGTGGCATCCTCTCGGTACCGAAGGAGTTGTAGCCGACCTCAGCTAATATCTTCCGTAGGGAGTGGTACTTTTCTTTTCATTATGGCTGTCGCCAGGCTGTTTTCTTGATCTTCATGGCACCCACTTACCAGCGAAGGACTCTAGCCTATCTCGATGAACATCCTCATTGCTGGGTGTCTTTCTTTTTTTTCTTTTTTTCCTGGTAGCTTTAAGGACCGACACGATTAATTAAGAGACCCCCCTTGTTCCACACACTATCCTCCTTGTTCTACACACTATCCCATAGCATATTCCAAATGTGGACGAACTAACGATTTATATAGCTTATTAATGAGTGATGGAATTTTGAAGTCAAAAGATCGCGCAATCAGTCCTAGAATCTTATTTTATTTCTCAGAGGCTGAAATACATTACTTAGATGATTTGAAATCGTTACTGATAATTACCCCGAGATCCCTTACACTGTCCATTTTTGTTAACGAATTTCCGAATAACTTGTAATCATACTTCCTGTTATTTTTACCTATGTGCATTACCTTGCATTTACTTGTGTTAAATTTCATGAACCACTATTCAGACCAATTCAATTGAACTCTGCAGACTCTTCAGTTGGATAACTCTTTGCGTAGATTTTTAGATATTCTTCAGGCTAATGACAGCCGATTTTACTCAGCTGAAGGGAGAGGAGCCCTATGTGGAGGAGGAGGAGGAGGAGGAGGAGGAGGAGGAGGAGGAGGAGGAGGAGGAGGAGGAGGAGGAGGAGGAGGAGGAGGAGGAGGAGGAGGAGGACGGCAACGGTTCCAACGTGCTCGACGCAATGACATCCCTTGTGACGTCGGATTCCCTCCTGTGGGCAACGTCAGACGATCTTATTTGGCTGAAGGGGAGGCCTTGGCCTCGACCAGCTCTCTATGGGCTCTTTCGATAGCCCTCACATCAGCCCAGAGCCCAAAATACGGAGAAAAGGCCAAGGAAGCCCAGCCGTTCTTCAGGGAAAGAAGAGGAGGAAGAAGAAGCAGAAGTAGAAGGAAAAGAAGTAAAGGAAGAAGTAGAAGAAGTAGAAAAAGTAGAAGTAAAAGAAGATTTAGAAGAAGAAAAAGAAGGAGAGAGAGAGAGAGAGAGAGAGAGAGAGAGAGAGAGAGAGAGAGAGAGAGAGAGAGAGAGAGAGAGAGAGAGAGAGAGAGAGAGAGAGAGAGAGAGAGACGTTCTGGGGCATCCTTATTCGGCTGAAATCATCGACGGACCCCTCCGATCGCGTCTGACACGTAGAGGTCCTGCGCCCTTGGCGAAGAAAGAAGTCCCGGAGGACTTAGGCGGGGGATGCCCACTCCCGCAGCGCCGCCGCGGTACGACAGGAAGCGCCCTCGCCCATCTAAGGACTCCTAAGACTTCTTCTTCGGTCGTCTGCCGCGAAGACAGGAGTCCTTAAGGACTCGTGGCCACTTCGATGTCCATCCGCCGAGGGAAGATCGCGATCCGTAATAGAAATCCTGCCCAACTCTCCTGTGGGTCTGAGCAACCCCGACTCGTGAGGACTGAGAAAGTCTGCAGCCCGGATTGTCACCGTGATGTGGTAGTGGTGGTAGGAGCGGTTGAAGTTGTGGTAGAAGTAGTAGTAGTGGTAGTAAAGGATTACAAAGAATTACAAAGGAGGAGCATGCCGACAAGAGACCTTTTGGTCCATAATTAGGTCGGATGTAAAAATAATAATGATAATAATAATAATAATAATAATAATAATGATAATAATAATAATAATAATAATAATAATAATGATAATAATAAATAAACAAATGAATAAAAATATAATATATATAATAATAAATTAAATAAGTAAATAAATACATAGGTAAAGATAATGATAAACAAATAAATAGTAAATAATAAATTGACAGATAAATAATAATAAATGACAATCAAGGAAATAATAATAAACAGACAAATAATAACAAACAAATAAACAAATAATATAAAATAAATGGCAAGCTTCACAGTATCTTGCTTAGGTGTTTATCTAAACGAATCTTAAAGCTTCGAACTGAACTATATTGCACTGCCTCTGCAGGAAGTTTATTCCATTCATTAACTACATGGTTGGCGAAGTTGTTTCTACCCACTTCCAAATTAAATCTATTTCCTGACAGTTTGAGACCATTATTTCTTGTCGGAGTCTCATTCAATGTGAAAATTTTGTCACTTTTGATGTTGTCAATTCCCTTTAGAATCTTAAAGACCTGTATCAAGTCACCTCTGAGTCTACGCTTTTTTAGGGAAAACAGATTCATATGTTTTAGTCGATTTCCGTATGATTTGTTTTTGATATTTGAAATCAGTTTTGTGGCTCGCCGTTGTACTTTTTCCAATCTGTCAATGTCTTTAGTGAGATTCGGTGACCATACTGAAACAGCATATTCCAAATGTGGACGAACTAACGATGCATATAGCTTGTTAATGAAAGATGGACTTTTGAAGTCAAAAGATCGTGCAACCAGTCCAAGAATCTTAATTGCTTTCCCAGAGGCTGAAATACACTGCTTGGATGATTTGAGATCGTTACTGATAATTACGCAGAGATCCTTTTCACTATCCACTTTTGTTAACGAATTTCCAAGCAACTTGTAATCGTACTCTCCTATTGGGTTTAGAACCATTACCTGAGTGATTTGCGTATTACTAGTCAAAGACCGTATGAAACGTTCCGCGACGTCCATTCAAATCACGACCCAGTCGTTCCACCAAGGGCACTCGCGCAGATACGGTATGTACCGTAACTGCATCGAATTCTTTATGCAGGCTAGTCTTCCGACAAGTTTGTGTGTCACTATGATATATGGCATTGATAAAATCTCTACCTGGGATTCGAACCCTTGTCTGAGCGGCTTGGTTATTATGAAACAAAGCTTGTACCAAATGCTCTGAGACGACAATTCAAAATGGAGTGACCTGGGTACTCGCGCAGGCGCAGTAGCCTATGTACTGTATTGCATGAAATCCTTTATGGAGGCTACTCTATCGACATATGCCATAGTGACACACAAAAATGTCGGAAGCTAGTCTGCATAAATAATTTGATGAAATATAGTACATAATGTGCCTGCGCGAGTCTCCTCGGTAGAACTACTGGCCCGTGACCCCAAGTCATTTTATTCTGAAGGGTCATCGTAGAGCATTTGGTACGGCGTCTGCCTCGTAATAAGCAAACTGCCCAGGAGAGTTTATTAATTCTATATGTCATAGTGACACAAACACCTATCGGAAGACTAGCCTGCATAAAGGATTTGATGGAATACAGTACATATTGCGCCTGCGCAAGTGCCCTCCACAAACACAAAAGTAACCTTAGAGCACTGAGGAATTCAAACTCTCTTGTCAAGCACTTGGACAAAAATGGTCACCTGCCCAAATGGAAGGATGCTAAAATAATAAAAAAAAGAGCACTGGGGTTGATATGTATATATATATGTATATATACTGTATATATATATATATATATATATATATATATATATATATATATATATATATATATATATACATATACGCATACACACACACGCACACACACACACACACACACATATATATATATATATAGCCATCATACTTGTTTTATCTGATTCATCTAGGTTTATACTTTGGTTTTATTCCGGTACCGAGTTTTAATGCGAGAAATTTCCCCATCAATCTAGGGATACCGAGCTGCACAAGGTAAAAGTAACCAAAGTGTGAAAGCAGGATTCATTATAAAAAGTCTGTGGTTCTGGAGGGAAACGATCCGTAAAGTAGGTTGGGAGCCGCCTTTTTTTTTTTTTTTTTTTTTTTTTTTTTTTTTTATAGAAATTTAACGGAAATAAGGGATTAAATGGTTCCTTAAAACCTCACTCCCTGTTGACGCTCTTTGCAACTCCTGTGTATCGCTAACCAGAATAAGTACCTCCTGAACAAGATTTGTAAAGAAATTTAACGGAAATAAGGGATTAAATGTACATAACTTCGACTACTGCCTCTCAGCCTGGTTTGAGTGAGCGGTGTAAATCTTAGTGACGTAAATCTATTTCTTAATCTCGAGGACTAAGATCATTCAAACTGTGAAAAAAAAAACCGTATGGCGTGCACGTGTACTACCAATTTCTAGTCTGACACTACAATAATTTTTTTTTATTTTTTTTAACTATAGGGAGCTTCTGAAACTCAAATTAATATTTATCTTCATGAATGTGCTGTGTCTTGCGACACTGCTTCTGACCCAGGGCAGTGGACAAGGTGCAGGGATGACCCGTCATTCAGGAGGTGCTAAGATAATAGGGAGGGTGGAGGGGTGTGGAGTGTATTAAGGGATGAAATGGGTGGGAATGATTTTATGCCTTTTAATTTTTGGCTACCCCCCTTGTAAGGGGGAAAAAGCCTTGGAATATGTATGTATGTATGAATCTTTCAATGGGAAGACATCAGATGATGTAATAAATACAGTACTTGTCGAGGTCAGTGTTGGATAGGAGTCTGTCACCCTTTGACGTAGTAAAGCTCACCAACGACGAGTTGAAGGGAATAATGGAACCGAATTGGTATACGGGCTACTTTCAGGATCTAAGTTGTTAAGGAAAATGGAGACAAGGGTGCCAGTCAGGCAAGGTTGCCAGTCTCGGTGCTCGGGGTATGTTGGTCGGTTGTGCCACTTAACGTGGAACGCGATTACACTGACGCAAGTGTCGTTGGTATCACTCTCTTTGTCATTCTCTCTCTCTCTCGCTTTGTATCTCTCTCCCTGTCTCTGTCTTGCTCTTACTCTGTCTGTCTGTCTGTCTCTACGCAAGGGTCTTTGTCATTCTCTCTCTCTCTTTGTATCTCTCTCCCTGTCTCTGTCTTTCTCTTAGTCTGTCTGTCTGTCTGTTTGTATGTCTGTTTGTCTGTCTGTCTATCTCTACGCAAGGGTCTTTGGTATCACTCTCTTTGTCATTCTCTCTCTCTTTGTATCTCTCTCTTTGTATCTCTCTCCCTGTCTCTGTCTTTCTCTTACTCTGTCTGTCTGTCTGTCTCTACGCAAGGGTCTTTGGTATCACTCTCTTTGTCATTCTCTCTCTCTTTGTATCTCTCTCTTTGTATCTCTCTCCCTGTCTCTGTCTTTCTCTTAGTCTGTCTGTCTGTCTGTTTGTTTGTCTGTCTATCTCTACGCAAGGGTCTTTGCTATCACTCTCTTTGTCATCATTCTCTCTCTCTTTGTATCTCTCTCCCTGTCTCTGTCTTTCTCTTAGTCTGTCTGTCTGTCTCTACGCCAGGGTCTTTGGTATCACTCTCTTTGTCATTCTCTCTCTCTTTGTATCTCTCTCCCTGTCTCTGTCTTTCTCTTAGTCTGTCAGTCTGTCTGTTTGTCTGTCTGTCTGTGTGTCTGTCTGTCTCTACGCAAGGGTCTTTGGTATCACTCTCTTTGTCATTCTCTCTCTCTCTTTGTATCTCTCTCCCTGTCTCTGTCTTTCTCTTAGTCTCTCTGTCTGTCTGTCTGTCTGTCTATCTCTACGCAAGGGTCTTTGGTATCACTCTCTTTGTCATTCTCTCTCTCTTTGTATCTCTCTCCCTGTCTCTGTCTTTCTCTTAGTCTGTCTGTCTGTCTGTCTGTCTCTACGCAAGGGTCTTTGGTATCACTCTCTTTGTCATTCTCTCTCTCTTTGTATCTCTCTCCCTGTCTCTGTCTTTCTCTTACTCTGTCTATCTGTCTGTCTGTCTAACTCTACGTAAGGGTCTTTGGTATCACTCTCTTTGTCATTCTCTCTCTCTCTTTGTATCTCTCTCCCTGTCTCTGCCTTTCTCTTAGTCTGTCTGTCTGTCTGTCTGTCTGTCTGTCTGTCTAACTCTACGCAAGGGTCTTTGGTATCACTCTCTTTGTCATTCTCTCTCTCTTTGTATCTCCCTGTCTCTGTCTTTCTCTTACTCTGTCTATCTGTCTGTCTGTCTATCTGTCTGTCTGTCTGTCTGTCTATCTCTCTCTTTACAATTCATGTATTTGCCTCTTCCTTGTCATCTTATTCTTGAACTTCTCTTTATCAAGTGAAGTAATGTCCTTTAGACAGTCAAGAGGCCATTCCCTTATAAGGTCTCGTTGTCCATCCACGCCCTTTATTCTGTGGCCTCTTGGTCGTTCATCAAGCAAATTCTACGTAATTACCCTGTCAAATCTTAGAAGATTCGTTTACATGCTGTAGTTTCTTACACAATTAAACATACATATGCACAGGAACACGTCGCTAACACGCACACGCACGCACGCACACACACACACACACACACACACACACACACACACACACACAAACACACACACACACGCACACATACACACAAACACACACACACACACACACAAACACATACACACACATACACACACACGCACACATACACACTCAAACACACACACATAGACACACACATAGACACACACACACACAGGCACACACACAGGCATACACATACACACACAAACACACACACATACACACACACACACACACACACACACACACACACACACACACACACACAAACACACACACACACACACACGCACACACACACACACATACGCACACACACACAGGTACACAAAACACGCACACACACAAACACACACATGCACACACACATACACACAATGGCGTTCACTGACTTCAAGAAAGCCTTCGACCTTGTTGATCACACCACTATCATCACCAAAGCCATCCACCTTGGCCTTCCTACCTCCTTGGTAGCTTGGCTATCTGACTTTCTCACGGACCGTTGTCAAGCTGTCAGACATCAGGGATACGTCTCTGCAGTCCAGCACCTATCCTGTGGGGTACCACAGGGAACAAGAATGGGGCCACTGTGTTTCCTAATACTCATCAACGATGCCCTGGGAGGCACACCGCACAGGTGGGAATATGTTGAAGGCTGCACGGTGGGGATCCCTGTGTCCAACACTGACTTCAACTACAACCCGCTGCAGGACATGCTGGAAAAGCTACACACATGGACAGTGCACAACAGAGTCTCCATCAACCACAAGAAAACTGTGGTAATGCACTTCCACACCTCCAATGACGTTCTCCCCACTCCCCTGCTGACAACTGACGGCCAACCCCTACAAGTGGTTCAGTCAACTAAGCTGCTGGGGATAACCATCGACAAAAAGTTGATTTGGAAGGAGAACACCGCCAACACCGTCAGGGCAGCCTCCCACAAGCTGTATATGCTGCGTCGCCTGGGTTCAATAGAGGCACAGGCTGAAGATCTCAAGACCATCTACACTTCCTTCATTTTACTCAAGTTGATGTACGCGTCACCTTCCTGGGCCTCCTCACTCACAGTCACGCAGCAGTGACAACTGGAGAAAGTGCAGAAAAGAGCCTGTCGCACAATCCTTGGCAACGAATACACCACCTATCAGTACGCTCTCACCACACTCGGACTTCCTACCCTTGCTGACCGCTATCTTCAGAGTCTGAGGTCGTTTGCGGTCATCCTAGTTAAACATCCTCGGAACCGGAACCTGCCACAACCACGGCTACAGGTGTGGCACCACAATACCATCAAGCCGATCAGAGCACGCACCGACCGGTATAAGAAGAGTCTCATACCGACATTTGTAGATTTAATCAAAACGAAATAACAATGTTGTACAACACAGCTATTCCTTAGCTTACTGTTTTGTTTTGTTGTTGTTATAAGAACATAAGAACATAAGAACATAAGAAATAAAGGAGACTGCAAAAGACCATAAGGCCTACACTAGGCAGCTCCGTATCCATCACCACCTGTCGTCCCCATCCATAAAGTTGTCTAATCGTTTTTTAAAACAACTGATAGTTTCAGCGCGTACTACGTGGTTACTAAGTTTATTCCATTCATCGACCACCCTATTTGTAAACCAATTCTTGCCTATTACCTTCTTAAATCTAAATTTGTCCAGTTTATACCCATTACTGCGAGTCCTGCCCTGTTGTTTTATTATGATGACCTTGTTTGCATCACCCTTGTTATAGCCTTTGATCCACTTGAACACTTCTATTAGATCACCCCGCACTCTGCGTCTTTCCAGAGAGTGTAAGTTTAGGTGCCTAAGCCTCTCTTCGTAAGGCAAATTTCCGAGTCCTTGTATCATTTTGGTCATTCTTCTCTGTACTGATTCTAGTGAATTTATGTCCATTTTGTAGGACGGAGACCAAAACTGTACCGCATAGTCCAGGATGGGTCTAACTATTGCTAGATAGAGTTTAATAATTACCTCTGCACTTCTATTTGTTACCGTCCTAGCAATGAAGCCTAATGCTCTGTTTGCTTTATTTCTGGCGCTAATGCACTGCTTCCTGGTTTTAAGGTCCGGACTCACCAGAACTCCCAAGTCCCTCTCGCACTCAGATTTTTCTAAAAACGTGTCATCTAAGTTGTATCTATTTTCGGGGTTGTGTAGCCCTACGTTTAACACGCTACACTTAGAGATATTGAAGTTCATTTGCCATTTCACCGACCATGTTAACAGTTTATCAAGATCATCCTGCAGAATCTGGGCGTCTTCTCCTGACCTAATTAGGCGTCCTATTTTAGTGTCGTCCGCAAACTTACTAACATTACTATTTAACCCATCGTCTAAGTCGTTTATATACATAATGAACAATAAGGGACCCAAAACCGAGCCCTGGGGGACCCCGCTAGTAACATTGCCCCACCTAGATTTTATTCCATTTATGGTGACCCGCTGTTTTCTGTTACTAATCCAAGCTCTAATCCATTCTAACACTTTTCCTCCTATGCCATGGGCTTTGATTTTATTTAGTAGTCTCTGGTGTGGCACTTTGTCGAACGCTTTGCTAAAGTCAAGGTAAATAACATCGTAATTTTCATTGTTGTCTGACGCCTTATATACCTTAGTGTAAAAGGATAGAAGATTAGTCACGCATGACTTACCTTTGGAGAAACCATGCTGTGAATCACGAATTAAATTATGCCCTTCAATGTGTTCTCTGAGTCTATTTACTATTATTGATTCAAGCATCTTTCCTATAACCGACGTCAAACTTATTGCTTGTAACAACATCTTTTCGCTGTCATAGTTTAATGTTAAAATCTTGTAGGATGTATATTTTCAGCGGTATGTTCTCTTATGGAGGAACTTAACCATAGACATGAAAGGAATGAGTTGCGCTTGTTTAATGACTCTTCTAAAGTGAACTTGAAAGCTGCTTTGCTCCACAATGAAAATGAGTTTCCTTCTGTCCCTCTGACCCATGCAGCTAACATGAAGGAAACATAGGAGAGTATGAAGCTTCTATTGGAAAAAAAAAAAAGAAACATAAATGGAATATGTATAGTGACCTAAAGGTTGTGGTAATTCTACTTAGATTGCAGCTTGGTTACACAAAATCTTGTTGCTTTCTCTGTGAGTGGGACAGTCGGGATAAGAAAAATCATTATGGAAAGAATGTGTGGCTGAAACGATCTCTGACCCCAAGAGAGAAGAATGTTGTCAATCCTCCTCTCGTTGATTCAGAGAAAGTTTATCTACCTCCTGGCAAGGGATTCAGATATTTGACAAATAATTTTCTTAGAGTAAATGACGCAAAAGTCAAACGAGGTATTTTTGTTGGACCACAGATTAGGGAGCTGATGAGAGACCAGAATTTTGATGAAGAGCTAAGTGATCTTGAAAAAAGCTGCATGGCTGTCATTTAAGAAAGTTTGCGCAGTTTTTGGGGAATCACAAAGCAAATAACTATTTTGAAATCGTAAAAGAGCTACTGACATCCTACAAGGCCTTGTGGTGCAATATGAGCCTAAAAATACACTTCCTAGACTCTCACTTGGACTCTTCCCCTGCAAATCTTGGCGCCGTCAGTGACGAGCACGGTGAGACATTCTGAACATGGAAACCCGGTGTCAAGGGAAGTGGAGCTTTTCAATTTTGGCTGATTACTGTCGGACACTAAAAAGAGATCTCTCAGAAGCAAACTACCATCGAAAATCATACATTTCTACATTTCAAAGGTAAGTTTCATTGAAATATCAGCCTCACTTATTAGTTATAATTGTTTAAAATATAATATACTATCACAGAAAAATATGCCTGATAGAAAAATTCTGAAAACATATCTTAAATCAGCAGAAAAAATTCTATCACGCTCACCTTTTCCTTGTGGGACAGGTGTTGTAATATGTTATGTTGACCAGCTTAGTCAGTTATTGAGTTAACAGTGATACAGAGATAAATTGGCAATATACAATTTGTGCTAATTGTAGGACTATGCTAATGTGACTGAATAATGTGCAGAGCGATGCAAAGTACGTAACTCTACAGAGTAACCAAGTCTATACTTCGACCGAGAGGGGAAAGAGAGATGGGTAATATCAGTGATGATAAGGTTGAAGGTTGTTTGCGAGATTTGGTTGGTGTACAATTTCACTGATGTGAAAGCTTCCAACCAACTTTGCAGCTGGAACTCTCACTCCTGGGGCGTCGGCAGCCTCAATGACGTGGTTAAAGACGGGGTTTTGTCACGTTGAAGGTGACACACAACACACCACGCACACGATGACAGATGCGGTGGTGTACACTTCGGACAGTTAAAAAAAAATCAATACTGTTGCAAAAGCATGTTGATTATTATTGCCATCTTGTCGGAGATTGTAGTAAACACTGACACTTTCTCCATCACAACTTTGTGGATAACCGCACTTGCGTTTCAATTTGTATGATTCACTGGGTAAACTGACTGCATAATATGTCACTATATTAAAAGTAGGCTGTGCCTTAAGTACAGTGAAGCGAGGTCAACAGGCTGACGTCAGGCTGCTACAAAGTGCCTTGTCACACTGAAGGCAAGAGGTCACGGACACACGTCCGTTCGCCATTCACCATTGTCTTGGATCACGTGTTGGACTCGTGATCGACAGCTATTTCCCTCCCGGAAGAGAGCTCAGAGCTCATATATGACCGATCTATGGGTAATGCTGTGATCTTACACGCACACACACACACCCAACTCCTCGCCCACGAGAGTTGGAGCAACGACTCATAGCACAGCGACAATTATATTATTTCAGTCCTGGACGGGATACGAACCCGGACCACTGTAGTGGCGGCCGCGAACGCTACCACTGCGCCGTCAAGTCGTGTGTGTGTGTGTGTGTGTGTGTGTGTGTGTGTGTGTGTGTGTGTGTGTGTGTGTGTGTGTGTTTTCCACCTTCAACATATTTCTCTTCCTCCTTCCCCATCGTTTTTCTTTTTGTCATTATCTTCATCATCATCTGTCATCATATTCATTTTTATCTTCATCTTCCTCAATCTATCTGCAGCTTCATCGACTTGATCTTCATTATTTTTCCATCGTCATCTTTCCCATATTCTCTTCTTCAAGATTTTATACTTTTCCCTCATCTTCTTACTGTATCTTTATCTTCATGTTACGCCATTTTTTTCAATTCACTATCTTCATAATTTTTTTCATCTTCATCTTCATTTCTTCAGCTTTTCCTCCTCTTCATCATTACCAGCATTATCTTCATTTTCACCTAATCTATCTTATTCATCCTCTTCCTCATCACTACCATCATTTTTATGTTCAACATCTTTATCCTCTTCGTCTTCCATTTCCTCTTTGTTTGACTCCATCATCCTCATTGCACGCATCCTCTTCCTCTTTACATACTAATCTTCATTTATCTCTTTTCATTTTATTTATGTTCATCATCCGTCATCATCTTCGTCTTCATCTTCATCTCCATATTCCTCGTCTCTTTATCTTCACCGCCACCTTCACCACCTTCATCTCTTCACCTATCGTTTCCAATTTCATATATTTCTATCTTCTTCCATCATCCTTATCTTCACCTTACACTTCTTTCTCACCATTATCATTTTCATTTTCCTCCACATCATTTTCTTCATCGGCTCCATCATCCTATTCTTCCAGCATCTCACTTTCGACCCTCAAACTCGAGCTTCTATTTTCTTCATCGGCCCCATCTTCCTATTTTTCCCTTTGTTGTCCGTAAGCCAGCACCTCGCTTTCGATCCTCAAGGTCGAGCTTCCATTATCATTTCCATCAAAATAGCTCTTGTGACTCACGTGTGGTCGGGAACAGCCCTTCTTCGCCCTTCACGTCATTCCATTCCATAACCTCTTCATAACCCACCTCATCCCTTTCCATATACTTCTACGCTTTTTTCTTCTGCTCTTTTTCCTTTTTCCTTCTCGTTCTCCTCATTTTCCATCTCATTCTTCTTCTCTTCCTCCCCCTCCTTACCCACTTCTTCATCTCCTCTTCTTCCATCTAATGTTCTCTTCTCCATCTTTTTCTCTCCTCATTTGTGTGTTTATTTTCCATTCTCCTCCCCACCTCCTCCTTCTTCATGTCCTCCTTTTACCTTCTTTTCTTCTTTCCCATTTTACTTGTTCTTACTTCTCCTCCACCTCCTACTACTTTTATTCATCTATAGTAATTATTATAGTTTTTATTTATTCATTTATTATTACTATGATTTTTTTTCCGCAGCCGACCTAGATATGGACCAAAAGGTCTCCTGTCGGCATACTCCTTTACTTCACATTCTACTTCCGCTTCACCTACTTTTATTTTCCCATCCTCGTCTACTCTTTTCCCTCCTCCTCCTCCTTTTCTTTGCCTTCTTCCTCCTCCCCTCCTTCTTCCTCTTCTCCTCTCTCTCTCATCATACCCTCTTCCTACCTCTCCTGTCCATCGATGTGGAATTCCAAAGCATTCCAGGTAGTTCCTTGGCATCTCAACCCAAAGAGGATTCTGTTGGCCGCTCTGCCTTCTCGTCGTCATCCTTCTTATTTCCTCACCTTTTCCCGTACAACCGTCTT
>NC_134806.1:49833509-49836009 GCF_046742065.1 Oratosquilla oratoria
AATTAATTAATAGGTAGATAAATAGATAAATGGATGAGTAGATGAATAAATAAGTAGATCAATTAATTATAAAAAAAGGAATAAATATCATCCACAAAGATAGAAATAAAAAAGAATGATATACTTGCGATACTAAACGAAAAGTCTTATTAAAGTCGGAAGTCACGGAGAACCTTCGTTGGGCCCTCACACACCTGTGAGTGCCGGGACCCGCCGGCAGCCGATGCGGGCGTGGCACGAAGTGTGGACAAAGAGCTTAACGTGAGCCTCCGGTTACGATGTGACGCAGCCGATCATGACTGTGACGCAGCCGATCATGACTGTGACGCAGCATCGCACGGACGCGTCGCACGTGACCTGAGTCTCGACCTGAGTACTAAATGCCGCAAACGGTCTTGGGCGTGCTTTGTTGCTTACTCCTGAATCATTTATAGCACTTCGCTGCGGAGATTATGTACCCAAACAGATCTTGTTACGGCTGACGTCAGACAATTTCATGAGGCACAATGGGCCTCATGTTGATGGTGTTATGACTCCTCTGGTCCTTCGCACGAAGGAGGCCTTTGTATATATATATGTACATATATATGTATGTATGTATGTATGTATATATATATATATATATATATATATATATATATTTTTTTTTTTTTTTTTTTTTTTTTTTTTAATAACGTCTCACGATTTCAATCAAATTAGGGTAGGACGTGCTGAAGAATCTGAGGATACGCTACGATGTAAACAACAACAACAACAACAACAACTTAGTCCGAGAGTTCCCGTTTCAGATAACAAAATCTCCTGGTCCTGGAACCACAGTAGAGGACGTCATCAAGTCGAAGGGATTAATTGAGGTTAATTGGTACATCTTTGGAGGATTAAATCACGTGGTCAGATGACAATGGTTCAGTATTGCGTATTCGTTCCATATTTAGTATGCGTTCCAACCAGTAGTCTTAGGCTCAAAAGAACAAACACACACACACACACACACACACACACACACACACACACACAAACACACACAGAAACTAAACACACACACAAACACACACTAACACACAAACACACACTAACACACAAACACACATACACAAACACACACACAAATGCACACACACATACAAACACAAACACACATACACAAACAAACACACACACACAAATGCACACATACACACACACACACACAAACACACACACACACACACAAACACAAACACACACTAACACACAAATACAGACACACATATACACACGCATACACACGCATACACGCACAAGCACGCACAGACGCACACACACACACACCTCGTGGTGCAGTGGTTGGAGTTCTCGCCTGCCACTTGAGCGGTCCGGGTTCGAATTCCGCCCAGAGTTTAAATAATTTCAATATTGCTGCGCTGCGGGTTGTTACTCCAACTCTCGTGTGCGGGGAGATGGGTGTGTGCGTGCGTGTAAGGTCATAATATTACCCACAGATCGGCCATACGAACTCTGCGCTCTCATCCGGGTTAATAACTGTCGATCACAAGTCCAACACGTGATCCAAGACCATGGTGAATCACACACACTCGCGCGCGTAACTCGACGGTCACAGTGGTATCGTTCGCAACTGCTAACTCAGCGGTCCGAGTTCGAATCCCGCCCAGGGTTGAAATAATTTCAGTATCGCTGCTCTGCGAGCCGTTACTCCAACTCTCGTGGGCAGAGAGTTGTGTTTGTGTGTGAGTGCCAGGTCACAGCATTACCCATAGATCGGTCATACACACACGCACAAACACACACATGTACACACACACACGCACACACACACACACACAACACACACACACAACACACACACACGGCGCAGTGGTAGCGTTCGCGGTCGCCACTAAGGCGGTCCAAGTTCGAATCCCACTCAGGGCTGAAATAATTTTAGTATCGCTGCGCTGCGAGTCGTTACTCCAACTCTTGTGGGCAGGGAACTGTGTGTGTGTGTGTGCGTGTAAGGTCACAGCATCACCCATAGATCGGTCATATATGAGCTCTGAGCTCACTTCCGGGAGGGTAATAACTGCTGATCACGAGTCCAACACGTGATCCAAGAACATGGTGAATCACACACACAATAATAATGATAATGGTTGCTATTTATGTGAATGACATAGACGAGGGTGTGGAATGTTACATGAGCTTCTTTGCAGATGACGGAAAACTGCTGAAGAAAATGTATACTGAAACGGATTGATTCACTGCAAAGAAATCTGAACAGGGTTTGGGAATGGAGTCAGAAATGGGAAGCGGACTTCAACATTAAGAAATGTAGCATAATGGAATTTGAAAGAAAAAAAAGTAAAAAAAAAAAAAATAAAAAAAAATAAAAGGATATCAGGACAATATAAAATTGGTGCAAAGAAGGCAAAGAAAGTGGGATCTGTAAAAGATTTGGGAGTAATCATCACAGAGGACATGTCCCCTGATAAAAAAAAAATAAAAAAAACTGTCGGAGAAACGT
>NC_134806.1:49841009-49848509 GCF_046742065.1 Oratosquilla oratoria
TGATAGGTATGAAGTTAAACGTATTTTAAATTATTTTCAGATTAATACATCACCAGGATATGATGATATACCTCCAACATTACTAAAAGCTTCATCAGATTTGATAAGTATTACCTTGACTCATACAATTAATCTCTCTCTAACAACAGAGTATTTTCCAGATCAATTAAAACAAGCTACGGAAGTGCCAGTATTTAAATCGAATGATAAAAGACAAGTAATTATCGACCAATTTCTATCCTTCCCAGGGCAGTGGACAGGGTGCAGGGATGACCCGTCATCTAGGAGGTGCTAAGATGGGAGGGAGGGTGGAGGGGTGTGGAGTAATTTTCGGGGATGAAATGGGTGGGAATGTTTTTGTGCCTTGTCTTTTTTGGCTACCCCCCTGGTAAGGGGAAAAAAAGCCTTGGTATATGTATGTATGTCTATCCTTCCAGCATTTAACAAAATATATGAAAAGATAATATGCTCTCGTTTAATGTCATATCTTGAAGATAATAACTTCCTAGTTAAACATGGTTTTAGGAGTCGAAGGAGAAATAGTTTGTTGTTGGCATTTTTATTTACCTATCCAAGGCATTTGATACCATAGATCACAATATTCTGCCTTATAAATTAAATCGTATAAAAGTCAGAGGGGGACACACATAGGTTTTATCAAAGCTATTTGATAAGATTTAAGAAGGAAATAGGCAAGAATTGGTTTACTAATAGGGTGGTCGATGAATGGAATAAACTTAGTAACCATGTAGTAAGCGCTGAAACTATCAGTTGTTTTAAAAAACGATTAGACAACTTTATGGATGGGGACGACAGGTGGTGATGGATACGGAGCTGCCTAGTGTAGGCCTTATGGTCTCTTGCAGTCTCCTTTATTCTTATGTTCTTATGTTAACAGTAAACAAAGTATCTATTGTAACAAAGAACATTCGACAGTTAAACAAAGGTGTACCGTAAGGATCTATTATAGGGCCCACACTTTTCTTAATATATATAAAATATATAACTAATGCTAGTCCTAAATTTCATTATACTATTTATGCTGGTGATACCACTTTGTTATTGAAAGATGTAAATATAGATGCTATGCATAAAACTGGAACTACTGAGTTAAGAATATCGATCTTTGGATCAAATCAAATAACCAGAGACTTAATGTTAACAAAACAAATTACATATTCTTTCAAAAAAGGTCTTTAAAGCATGTTTTTCCTAATGTAATGTTAGATGGTGACAATTAACCCAAGTCCACTTTACCAAATTTCCAGGTGTTAAAGCTGATGGAATTTTAAATTGCAAGATACATATTAATGAAGTTTGCTTAAAACTATAAAAATAACTGGTATTTTATATAGAGTTCGCCATGATTTAACAGAAGAAGCTAAGATGAGCTTATACTATACCCTTTTCTATCCACATCTTACATACTGTATTTCGTTATGTGCAAGTACTTGGCCAACATTTCTAAATAAATTAACCATTTCACAAAATAGATTCTTTCGTATTTTCCACAAAAAGAAAATTTATTCAACAGATGAAATATACAAATGTAGGATCATTTTAGAAAAATCTTCAATACAAAAATACTTCACTTTGCTGTTGATCTTTAAAACAATTGGTTTAGTTCAATGTTCAAATTTAGAGAGTATTCTTGCAATACTAGGAGTAATAGTGTAAATTTGTCTTTACCTTTACTCAGGAATAAAATATTTAAAAAGAGTATTATGAATTTTGATCCAGAATTTTTTAATAGTCTGCCTAGGAATAAAAAAGTCCTGCTTACAAGAGGTAATATAATCAAGTTTGAAATGGTGGTAAAAATTTAATCGTTACATGTAAAAATGTAGATGCATTGCATGTAATGTCAGTAATGTAACACGATACTGTCTTTATTGTATTTGTTGTAATGGTAAAATAGCTGTTGTACTTAAATTTACCCGTTGTAATAAAAAAAATTGATACATGTACAAATCTAGATGCTCTCCAATTATGTCAGGAATTTTATACGATATTGTCTTCATTGTAACTGTTTTGATGGTATTGCACCTATTTGTATTCTAACATTCTCTGTTTTGTTAAGTTTACCCGTAAACCTTGATTAAGAATCTATACTCGTTATTTACCAATGTTTTCATATGCATGTTCATCTTGCCACTGTTGTGATGGTATTGTACCTATTTGTATTCTAACATTCTCTGTTTTGTTAAGTTTACCCGTATACCTTGATTGAGAATCTATACTCGTTATTTAGCAATGTTTTTATATGCATGTTCATCTTGCAACAATTTGCTATTTTGTTATCTAAATCTGTTTTTCCTACGAGGTACGACTCGACTGACCTCGACAAGCGCTGTGGCATTTCTATGTCTATATGTTTGCATCTGTAGATAATGGCAATAAACTTACTTTAATTTACCTACTTTAATTTACACACACACACACACACACACACACACACACATACACACAAACGCACGCACGCACACACCACACACACACTCGCACGCACACATACATACACCACACACACACACACACACACATACACCCACACACACACACACACACATACATACACACACACACACACAAACGCACACAAACACACACACACACACACACACACACACACACACACACACACACACACTCACAAACGCACGCAAGCACGCACACACATTACAAATACACATTATCTCAAGTTAGTATAGTTTACCAGTTTTACTGTTAACAAAAATTACTCGTACACCGCCTGTCATAATCATCATCATCATCATCCTTGTACAAAGCCAGCAGTGTTGTTGACATCAAGTAATGAATAATTCAGTTTAGCCTTTATCGAGAATAACTTTCGCCGTGTTATTAACCACTTTGGTATGGTGACGTAATCTTCCACATTTCTGTCCTCGCTAACACAATGTGATTGTAATCAACAGAGCATCATTATCGGGATAAAATGAAGTATCATTCCCTCAGCATCCCATTTTTGCTTTTTCTTGTTTTAACCACGATATAAATAAAAAAGTGGAATACTGCCATGGGGTTGAAAGTGTATATCGATGAGAGAATTAAGGGTACAAAGGGAGGGACAAGAAGCGGCAAAGCAATCGAAAGATTCCATCCCAGAACGAAGCGTAATAGAGGAAGAAGACTTACAATTAGATGTCAGAGATGTGTGTGTGTGTGTGTGTGTGTGTGTGTGTGTGTGTGTGTGTGTGTGTGTGTGTGTGTGTGTGTGTATTCACCTTGGTCTTTGGATCACGTGTTGGACTCGTGATCGACAGCTATTTCCCTCCCGAAAGAGAGCTCAGAGCTCGTATGACCGATCTATGGGTAATGCTATGACCTTACACACACACACCCAACTCCCCGCCCACGAGAGTCAGAGTAACGACCCGAAGCGCAGCGATACCGAAATAATTTCGGCCCTGGGCAGGATTTGAACCAGGTACTGCGGGCACCTCCGTACTGACAGTCCAGTACTCTATCAACCGCGCCACCGAGTGTGTGTGTGTGTGTGTGTGTGTGTGTGTGTGTGTGTGTGTGTGTGTGTGTGTGTGTGTGTGTGTGTGTGTGTGTGTGTGCGTGCGCGCGCGCGCCAACCCAGACAACAGTTACTAACCAACAGTACGTGATGGAGCATGGGACCTTTCCCCTTACTAACGAAGCCTCACTTTGGGATGGCGGACGTCAGGAACACTGCTCTCTCGTCCCACGGGATTTTGTGGCGTCAAGACTCGAGTCTAGCCCTGCGACTGAAATGGCTATCGAGAAAACTCTGCTGTGGCTTCGTGGTAACACATGAAGCCCAATACAAGCCTACATTTGCTCGCTGGATCTGGTTGCAGTATAAAAAGTCGCAACCGTAGGAGGCCGCATATATTTGACACCGCTGTTCAAGAGATGAAAACATCTCCTGCATATAATATCCACTGCTTTTCCCCTCTTCCAACTTATATATATATATGTATATATATATACGTACAGTATGTGTGTGTGTGTGGTGTGTATGTGAGTGAATATAGATACAGATGTACAAACACACGCAGACACACACACACACACACACACACACACACACACACACACACACACACACACACACACACACACGACTCGGTAGCGCAGTTGGTAGAATTCTCGGCTGCCACAACTGCGGTCCTCTTCAGCAGGTAGATATACATAGAGTTGAGTACACAAATAAATATGGCTAAGACAGTTACAGTTAGGGGACAGGGAAAGAGTGGACTTAGGTTACACGTCCTTGATTGATGAAGTCTGGGCGAAAGTTGACGAATAGAGAGGTCACGTTCGGCCGCTTTTAGGACCTCACTATCTGTCAACCGTCGCCCGCCCCGAACTCATCAAGGATATACAATATAATCTAAGTCCCGTCGTTCCCTGTCCCCTAAATGTACCCCTCTTAGCTATATCTATTCGTGTAGTCATCTCTATGAATCTACCTGTTGAAGAGGTATATAGTGGTCGAAATATACGGAACTTCTGTTTCTCTTATCTAATTCTGTGACAATGGGTTAACAAATCACATTTTACAAATGTGTTACATTGTATTAACCTAATATATATATATATATATATATATATATATATATATATATATGTATACATATATACAGTATATATATATATATATATACATACATATATATATATATATATATATATATATATATATATATATATATATATATACACACACGAGAGAAATTCGCTAGTGACAGCGACATTAATCTGATAATTTTTATGACAGTCGCATGTAGGATTCGAACCCACTGCTTCGGTCTCCCGTAAGATAACCTTCACAATGCTTTTACCCGCTCGGCTATAGAGACTAAAAAGCCTCGAAACCCGGAATCGATCTGATTCCCGAGGATAGGAAAGATCACTAATCTGCGACCCCAGTTCCTGTTTTACAAGAGGCCCAAACCCACTAGCAGCAAGGGGTAAGGATCGGAACAAATCCTTTTCACGCTTTCGCCATTGTAACTACGAGCGAAATTCGCTAGTGAAATAACAAACTGACAAATAACACATACATACATATACCAAAGGCGTTATTTGCCCTTATAAGAGAGGCAGAAAAAAAAGGCACAAAAACCACTCCCATCCATTCCACCCCTAACATACTCCACTCCCCTCCACCCTCTTCTCTTCCTCTCATCTTGGCACCTCCTGGATGACGGGTCATCCCTGCATCTCGCCCACTGCCATGGGTCTGAAGCAGTGTCGCAAGACATAACACATCCACAGCAAGACCGCTTCATTAAATCGGCGGCAACCCTTTCCGTCCCCTTATGCAGAAAAGGAGAAGACTGGGAGGAATCCCTTCGGGCTGCGTCAGTTTATTTCTCAAACATTCTCCCTCACTCCCCATCCACTACCCACTCCACCTCATGCATCACAGCATCATCCATATACAACCATTCTCCATTCACCCCTATCTTCTGTCTTTTTCCGTCCTTCCTTAACCGACATTCCCCTCTTTCCCAAAGCCCCTTTTACCCCGTTTATCCATCTCATCCTAGGTCGGCCCCTCATGTTCACTCCTTCCACATCTGCCTTCCACACCTCTTTTACTAGCCTTTCTTCACTCATTCTTTCTATGTGTCCAAACCATCCCAATACTCTTTCATCAACCCTATCTCCCAACTCCCTTTCCACCCCTGTTCTCCTCCTCACCTCCTCATTTCTTACTCTATCCAGCCTAGTAACCCCTATAATACTTCTCAGGCACCTCATCTCAAACACATTCGAACTTCTTCTCTCTTCCTCTCTTATGTTCCATGTTTCTGACCCGCACAGTGCTGTCGACACAACCACACCTTCATACAATCTCCTCTTAGCATCCATTCCCAAATGTCTATTTCTCATTACACTTTTTAATCCACCAAAACATTTACTCGCTTCTCTCAATCTACACTCTACCTCAACCCCCACTCCTCCCTTTCCTGCCACATTCGCACCCAAGTATCTAAAACTATCCACTCCACTTCCTCCAGTCTCTCTCCCATACTCACTTCCAGTCTGCTGCCACTTTCTCCCTTTGTACATCTCATCACCTTACATTTACTCACTTACATTTACTCAACTTCCTTCTTTTGCACACCTTCCCATACTCTGTCACTAACTTCCTCAACCCCTCCTCTGATCCTGCTACAAACGCAGTGTCGTCCGCAAACAGCAGCTGGCTTATCTTCCACTTTTCTCCATTTTCTTTGACCATCTCCAATCCCTGATTCACCACCCTTGCATTCACCTCTCGCACCACCCCATCCATGTATAAATTGAACAGCCAGAGCGACACAACACATCCTTGACGAAGTCTCACCTTTACCTCAAACCACTCACTCTCTGCATTTCTAATCCTAACACACGCTCTATTACTCTCGTAAAAACTCTTGACTGCTCTTAAAAGCTTTCCTCCTATCCCATATATCTGCATTACCTCCTGTTTACGCTGTCATAAGCCTTTTTCAGATCCATAAAAGCCCTAAGAACATCCTTACCTTTTCCTATAGCTTTCTCACATATCTGTCTTACCACAAAAATCTGATCTACGCAACTCCTACCTGTCCTAAACCCACACTGTTCCTCACCAATTACTCCCTCTGTTCCTCTCTTAATCCTCTCAATCAAGACCCTCCCATAAGCCTTCCCAACTACACTTAACAAGTTGATCCCTCTGAAACTACTACACTCACACTTGTCCCCTTTTCCCTTGTAAAGTGAAACTATACAGGCACTCCTTCAGTCCTCTGGCGCTCTACCCTCTCTTAAACAAACATTAAATAACATCACCAGCCCGTCCACCATCTCTGTACCTCGTTTTTTTTTTTTTTTCTAAGACATTCTGCATGGCATCCATCCAACCCAGGTACCTTACCTGCTCTCATCATCTTAACAACTGCCTTCACTTCATCTTTCCATATTTCTCTTCCATTTTCCTCACTCATCAGGGTCATTTTCTTAGCGCTTCCCACTGCAGCTACCTTTCCCTCCCTATCCTCCTTCACATTAAGCAACTGCCTAAGATACTCTGCCCATCTTCCTCTTACTGCCTTCTCTTCCATTATCATCTCTCCATCTGCACCTTTTACCTTTTCTTCTCTACTTGATTCGCCTCCTCTTCCTCTCTTAACTTTTTTTCCAAAACATCTTTTTATTTCTTTCAAAAATTTGTCATACTCTTCCCCATTTCACATCTGCTCTCCTCTTTGCCTCTTTTACCTTGTGCTTTAATTCTCTTCTCTTTTCTTTGTACCTCTCACATGATTCGCTTGTCCTATTTTGTAACCAATCTGTGAAAGCTCGCTTCTTCTCTCCTACAACCTTCTTTGCTTCCTCATTCCATCACTAACTACCCTTCCTTCTATTTCCTCCCGTCCTCCTTGTTCCACACACCATCCTTGCACACCTTGTGACTCCTTCCTTGAACCATCCCCATTCCTCCTCCACTCCTAGCTCTACTCTATCCTTCAC
>NC_134806.1:49858509-49861009 GCF_046742065.1 Oratosquilla oratoria
ATATATATATATATATATATATATATATATATATATGAGTCTGGTAGTAAGAAGGGTGTAGAGGAAAGGAAGACATTATGGACACATTTTAAAGAATGCGTAGAGAGTCTTGGGAGGAATGTCAGTGTAGTAATATTGGGAGATCTCAATGCTAAAGTAGGGAATGTATCAACAGATGGAATTGTTGGGAAGTATGGAGTGCCTAGTAAAAATCATAGTGGGGAGATAATGGTGGAGATGTCTTAAGTGTTTAGGAAGAAAGTCAACCATAAATACATATGGGAAAGGGTGGTGGATGGAAAGATGGTCGATAATGTATTAATGGACTATGTACTGGTGTCTAGGAAAATATATATATCTACTTCAATAAAGTAGTAGACTCTGTGTTTGTTTGTCCAGGAACTCCTAGGGTTTTGGAGATAGACCCCCATAACCATATATATTCTGATACCCTATCACTCCAGGTACTTGGATAACTATATTTCATTTAAAAAATTTTATTTAGGTTAGGGTTAAGGGTTAAAGTTTATGGTGGGGTAACACGCCACTACTGTAGTGTCCCCTTAGCTCGCGTAGCATTTTTGTGACATAAGAATTAATATGATTAAACAAACCATTGTATGTGTCTATAAATATTATTTATATTTGTGAAATTAATGTTGCCACAAACCATGATAGCTTTTGTAAGAAAGCATGTAAATGTAAAATGATTGTATAATTTTACCAAATATTGAAATATTGGTTATTATTTAATTTTAGTGCGGGTGGAAATAGATTATTCACAAACTCCTCCTAGGTTTTTGCAGATAAACCCCATATAACCATATATATTCTGAAGTTAATAAACGAGATACATTTCTTCACCTTTTAGCTATAGACATTCATTGACAATCCACACACACACATGCTCATACACACGCACGCAAAAGAATGTGTACATATGATATTTGTGTTTGTGTATTCATGTATTTTCAAACTAGGGTTTCCCAACTATTTTTGGGGGGGTGCACACCTGGGAGGGGGAGTGTTTAAAGCTATTTTTCATTAAAAATGGTTAGGGTTAAGGGTTAAAGTTAGGTGGAGTATGGTTGGGTCAGGGATTATTCACGAACTCGCAGCAACGCGCGGGTAATTTGGCTAATATATATATATATATATATATATATATATATATATATATATATATATATATGTTATGTGTATATACTGTATACATATATATATATATATATATGTATGTGTGTATATATATATATGTATATGTATATATATATATATATATATATATATATACATGTGTGTGTGTGTGTGTGTGTGTGTGTGTGTGTGTGTGTGTGTGTGTGTGTATATAATATGTTTTAGTTTGTTCCTTTTGTAGGTCAAGTATAGCACAACAGTAACGTTTTTGCTTTGTGATAAACAATTTCACATGCAAGAGTTTGAGTGCCAGTGGCGGGACTTCTTAATCTATTTGTCGAAATTTCACAACTTGTCGGATGGCTTGTCTGACTAAATTAAGATTACATACTGTACTAAGCTGCGCGCCGTCGGGGAATGTTCTGGCCTAGTTTCTTTTTGTACGGTTAAATTTAGTGCAGTGGTAACGTTCTTGATTTGTGGTAAGGAGCCGTACATGCATGAGTCTGTGTCTCAGTGTCAAAGGTTCTTAATCCATATTTATATATATATATATATATATATATATATATATATATATACATATATACTGTGTATATATACATATGTATGTATATATGTATGTATATCTATCTACACACATACACACACATATATATATATATGTATAATATATATATATATATATATACATATATATATATATATATGTATAGAGATATATGCATACTATATATATATACACTAATTTCTAACACCGGACAAACTTCGGGATATAACGGATCTGTCCGGTATTTCCATCGGATATAACGGGTCCTCGGTTATAACGGATCTTCGGACCTAGCGACAGACCCCTGTCCCCATACCGTTCGTTATATCGAGTGTGTACTGTATATATGTATATATATATATATATATATATATATATATATCTCTATATATATATATATATATATATATATATATGTGTGTGTGTGTGTGTGTGTGTGTGTGTGTGTGTGTGTGTGTGTGTGTGTGTGCTCTTAAAGTGAGCCTTGATATACCGAGTACCCCTTCATTCCTGATTTCTCTTCCAGAAAACACTCCATTAAGAATCATGTTTCTCAGTGCTAGCGAGAAAATTGATCGAAATAATCCTTCCACTTTGGTGACACATGATCAGGTTGATGTTAGTCAATTTTATTCATTTATGGTGAAGAATGTATGTACAAAAAAAGAGCTAAGTTTGTATCAATTGACCCCTTCGCAATGATGACGCCTTTAAATAACCCTTCAACGTTTGTGACATATGATCATGTTAATGTTAGGCAATTTTATTAATTCATGGAGAAGAATGTATGTACAAAAAAAAATCTATGTATCA
>NC_134806.1:49863509-49881009 GCF_046742065.1 Oratosquilla oratoria
TTAATGCATGGGTTACTCTCCCATTGTCTCATATTGTGTGCAAGAGACAAAGAGAGGAAATCTCTGCTGATAAGAGATAAAGAAAATGGCACGGGATGCACCCGTCATATCAAAGGTTGCGACGCTGTATATCACAGTGCGTGTATTCTTAACAATAATTAAAATTAGCGCTTCAGACGTTGGGAGCAATATTGCACCAACGAAGTTTAGTCATGGAGATGGTGAAAGAAACTTGGAAGGACAGCAGAACGGAGGAATAGAAGAAGTTAAGAAATCAGGATTCATTATTTGAGTGGAGAGGCCACGATATGAAGAAAAAAAAATGAGCGCGTCATCGACTCGATCTGGTATACGAAAGTAATCTCCTCAACTTCATCGTGGTGACGTACTCCAAACCTTATGCTTGAAGGGAGCCTCAGTCAGCCGGGACCCCTGTGCTCACCCCTGCCACTTGTCTAGCACTGCCTGGGCTCGGAACATGAGTAATAAATTACGTCATCGTGTAGAAATGGACTCCTGCCTTTCCGCGGCACTTTTCCTTTGAATCTGGTTGTCACCAATTTATTTTATTCTTCTTCGTGGCACCTCGACGGTAATGATGGATTTCAAGCCGTCGAATTACCATCTCAAAGAACCTCATCCATATCACATTACACTTTTCCCTTTCTTCTGACTACAGCTATCTTATTCTATTCATTTCCGTAACATTCCCTTTCGTAGTGTAGGAGTTAACAGTCGTACCTGTGTTCCAACAAAGACATTTTGTTGGTCTTGGTCATGGACGCTAAGCTCTTGAGATCGAAGGTTTTCTTACTCGAGCAAGAGCATCTTTGGTGGATCCCTTCCAAACGTTTTCAACAATGGCTACTTTTCATCACACTCACTGCAACTCAATTGGCGCCCCCGTTTCACCCAGCAATTCTGTTACAGACGTTTGCTCTAAGTTCGACAACAATTTTGAGTCCATCTATGTCGAGATATAGTGAACTAGAACACAATCAGTGCTGAGGGAGTTAGCATAATAGCAAACACTCATGAGCACTATCAACACGTATCAACTAAAGCCACCTTCTCGGTCAGCAAGATTGTTGCAAACATGTAAACTCGACACTACCACTGAGTCCGCCCACATCGCATCAGCACTGTACTAGAATAACAACAGCACTGTCCACCGAAACACGTGCAATATCCAAGGTGACTAGTTAGAATTCCTATGGCCACTTCTTAGTATCATCGAGACATTGCAATTGCAATCATCACTTCGGCCGACATCACTGCAGCCAGCCGCACAAATTCTAATGAAACCACAAATTGCATCCACTCTATCAACGTATTGCACCAGTATTCTTCGCCCTCACCACTTTTTATTTCACTAGAACTAAGATCAGGTTACGACTCCACTTTACTGAGCTTCTTCAAGGGGAAGATCTTTCACCTCCGCCCATTACGAAGAGGAACCCGAACACACTGAAACCTGAACGCTTTGATAACCAAGGGAGCGTATGCGTCACAATGCACAGCACATTGCACACTGGGCACGGCACTCAGGCACTGAGCCGCATCATGTCCGCTTCCCTGCGGCACGAAAGGGCGGGGTTACCCGGAGCCCAGTGGCACGTCGTGGCACACTCGCTCATGAAAGCCGGGCACTCAGTTCGGCAACACAGGCGGGCAGGGAGATGGAGGAGGGTGGTGGGGGTGGAGATGACTTCCCGAAGACATCAGGGATAGGGACAGGGACAGGGACAAGGAGAGGGATAAAAACGGGGACAAATACAGGGCTAGGGAGGGGAGGGTACGTGAGGCAGGGGAAGTTGGGGACAAACTGAGGGTGACAGCGACAGAGAAGGAGGTTCTCAAAGATGTCAAGGAGTGTTCAGGGATAGGAAGAAAAGAATGGGGGAGAGGGAAAGGGATAAGTTTAAGTTGGTAAGGGACGTGTGCTTGTGACTGAAAAAAGAGGGACGTTAGAATCAAGGGTATTTAGTCCTATGAATGAAATGTTGCGAAGTACATATACATTAGTAATTTGAAAAAGGTGAAGTAATTCATAGGTTTTTGTTCTAGAACAGGCCAGATTATTTTATTCCGCGGACGGGCCAATCAGAATACATGGGGTTCCTAATCCCGTTTTGTCATTGGTGAACCCCTCAACCGTATAAAAGCGACAAGAAGCAAAATTATATATTGCACGTCATAATGTTGAGGGGTAGGGGAACCAACTCCAGGAAAACTGTAGAAGAGGAAAAAAGGAGAATAATTTTATGCAGTTGCATGCAGAAACGGACATAGAACAGATGAAGAATGTTAATGTAACTGCGCAAGAAAAGAGAACATAGCGAAGCGTCAAAATAACGTACGGGGTTATAAAACGAAGGAAGGGTAAAGGAAATTCAAAGAAATATAAAAAGTCGTATGATTTAGAGCAACATAAAAAAAAGCAATGGAAGAAGGAGAAAGGGGAGAAAACACAGGAAGAAATAGATGTAATGAAATGAAGAAAAATAGAAGCGTAGAGAAGAAAGAAAACGGTGTATAGAGGAAGGAGAGGTTGGAGGAAGATGCGAGAAAAAGGATATTATATAATATAGATGGTGAGGAATACAAAATAAATAAATAAATAAATGGGCTATCTAGTGGAAAAAAAAAGAAAAAAAAAGAAGAAATACCATAACCATTACACGAAAAACAAAACAAAAACATTGGAATGGAGTAAGAAATATTGGAATAGGAATAGGATATATCCTCTTCATATTCATCAATTCGGGGAATACGCCAGGGAGTGCGTCGCTTCACTCACACTCCGGCACCAGTCCCCACGGTCTCTCTGAGCAAGCTTCCAGGCAGCCACCCTTCCCGCTAAAAAAAAAAAAAAAAAAAAAATTCTCGACAGGCTTAAACAAGTTTTTATAACACACACACACACATACACACACTCACTCACACATACACACACACATATATGTATATACATATGTACATTATATGTTTATATGTATATATATTTATATGTATTTCAATCCTTCTCTTATGGCCGAGTACCGTTCACCATGTAGTGTTAACAATCCACTACAATGGTAAGGTTAAAGATTATTCACGAACTCATCCTAGATTTTTGCAGATAGACCCCTATAATCTACCGTGATAAAGTAGTAGCCTCTGTCTGTCTGTCTGTTTACGAACTCCTATGGTTTTGGAGATAGACCCCCATAACCCTGTCACTCCAGGTACTTGGATAACTATATTTAATTAAAAAAAGTATTTTGGTTTGGGTTAAGGATTAAAGTTAGATGGAGGTATGGTGTGGTAACACGCCACTACTGTAGTATCCCTTTAACGTGCATAGCATTTTTGTGATAAAAATTACTATGATTAAACAACCATTGTATGTGTCCACAAATATTATTTATATTTGTGAAAATAATGTTGCCAAAAACTATGATAGCTTTTGTAAGGAGAAAGTATGTAAATGTAAAATGATTGTATAATTTTACCATATGTTGAAATATATATATATATTTTTTTATTGCGGGTGGGCCAGTTAAGAGATGTTAAAAGTTTGTTTAAATTCTCTTATGGCCGAGTACAGTTCACCATGTAGTGTTAACAATCCACTACAATGATTAGGTTAAAGATTATTCACGAACTCCTCCTAGGTTTTTGCCGATAGATTCTCATAATCATATACATTCTGAAACCTTATAATTCAAGGAACTTTGATAACTATCTGTCATTTGTCTGTCTGTCTGTCTGTTTGTTCACGAACTCCTCCTGTGGTTTTGGAGATAGGCCCCCACAACCACATAAATTCTGATACTCTATCACTCCAAGTACTTGGATAACTCTATTTAATTTCTAAAAAAAAAAAAAAAAAAAAAAAAAAAAAAAAAAAATTGATTAGGGTTAAGGGTTAAAGCTAGGGGGGTATGGTTAGGGTAGGGATTATTCCCGAACTACTCCTAGGTTTTTGCAGATAGACCCCTATAACCATATATATTCTGAAACCTTATAACCTAAGGTACTTGGATAACTATCTTTTATCTGAATCTATTATGATAAAGTAGTAGCCTCTGTCTGTTCATGAACTCCCCCCCAAACCATATATATTCACCATAACCCAGGCTACTTGGATAAGTACATTTTATTTCCAAAGAGTGTCTCCCTCCTCAAACTGATTTTTTTTTTTTTTTACTTTCTTAAATTTTTGTGTTACCTTTTCCAATGAATTATATTGATACGTGTAACTTTTCTCCACAAATTCCATCAAAATTAAAATTATCATTTGCCCGCAGCAACGCGCGGGTGATTTGTCTAGTATATATAATATATATATATATATATATATATATATATATATATAAATATATATATATATATATAATATATAAACACACACATATACATACATACATACACACACACATATATATATATATATGTGTGTATATATATATATATATATATGTATATATATATTTATATATGAATCCACAACAAAGATATGTCGTAGCACATATGTAAAATAATACTGATGACCCACTTTCGGAGAAGAATAAGCGAAGATATAGAGATCTGTATATTTCGATCACTTACTGTGATCCTCTTCGGCAGATATGAGTTACAAAGTACAGAACAATGTGTATTTATAGTAAAGCAGTGAGGTAGCATGAGGGGACGAGGCTCAGGTCAACACGCCCGGCACGCATGCTCGCATCTTGGTGGCTCAGGTCACATGACCGGCGTTGCATGGGCCTTGGTGATTTTTGTCCACCGCTAATGTTGATGGTAACATATATATATATATATACATATATATATGTATATATACGTACATATATATATATGTATATATATACATACATATATATAAACATATATATATATATATATACTGATAAGAACACAGGCAAGTGTGTTCACTTATGCAAAGTAGACCACTTGGAAAAAGAAACTAACGAAGCAGAGCTCTTTCGTATATTACATCTTCATTACAAAAAGTACATATTTGAATAGCAATACATAGTTTATATATATATGACGAAGAAACAAGGACAGTTTACATAAGAATAGAGGACTTTTACCCCCTGGAAAGCTGTAGGTCAGGTTCCAAGGGTCAATGCGTCCCACTAATGAGGGAGGGGCGATATTAGGTCACACTCGCTGGATTTCGTTGACGGTATTATGCCAAGGTCTCTTGAGTGGAGATCTTGGAGATTTCTCTTTGATAAGAAGGGCGCAAGAATTTGAAAATGTTTGGTATCCTGCGTGTGTGTATATATATATATACATACATAATGTATATATATATATATATATATATATATTATATATATATATATACATACATATACTGTATATATATATATATATATATATATATATATATATATATATATACATATATATATATATTGTCAACTTCTCAGTCGTAAACTTCCAGGGGCCCGTATGTAATGACTCGGTGCTCCCCTTCCTCCTAATGTAATGGTCAGTGCTCCCCATATGTAATATTACAAAATATATAATGTATTTAGTCATAACCTCATGTCAGATTTCATTTATTATATGGATATGTGTACGTTTACGTAAAATTAATTGTTGTTAGATGAGTGCGTCAATTGTTGACATATTTCTTATGCTTAAACGATACTGTGAACGATACAGCGCGAAGCGACTGTTAAACCATGTGGAAAGGTCGTTCGACCAATCCACGTTATCAGTGGTTACCCAATAAACAGTTTGCGTAAACGACTTATAAAGATCGTGAGTGGAAGAATCTGGCCCGTAAATGCTCTGATATAAGCCGGCGCTCAGACCTTAGAACACTGTGGTTCCCAACCCCAGGGTCGCGAGGGTGTTTTTGAGGGTCGCCAGAGGGTCTTACAAAAATATATTAAGAGGAAAAACACATTTTGTGTGTGTAAACGGATATGAAATAAAGTTTCCTTTCTTTTTTCATTTTTTTTTCATTCAAGTTTCAAGTGTATTTAAATTCATTGTGCTAGTAAATGTAAACTGAACTATAAAAACGAAAGTTTATAAACATTATGCAAGTACGTAGATATATAACATGAAATGGTTGAATTTATTATTACAATTAGGGTCGCGACTCCAGGCTAAGAGTGGATTTAGGGTCGAAGCCAAAAAAGGTTGGGAAACGCTGCCTTAGAAGAATGAATCGTAATCAACTCTTATCAATGTGACTTTCCAGCTGCCTCTCCGAAGTGACGCTTTCCCATTACGAGAACTAAGCTCCTAGTTCCAGTCCGGAACGGTAATCTCTACGCGTTCATCTAAATCACCAAGAATGACCACTTAAGCCTCGGGCGCTTGCCAAAGCTCACCGGAAGATATACTTTTCGACCTGGAGATGTTGTCTACTCAACCAGGGTCGTCTATCCTACATCCAGCGGAAGCAGAAGCTTTCCACAGACCTCGGACCAAGGTCATCTAGGTCATCGCTTTCAGAGTCCATCACATTACGAAATTTTCCCGAGAGTGCTGAAAGAGTGTAAATTTGATATCTGCAACCAGTTAAACATATTTGATAAGTCTGTAAATACTGGCCTTGTCCCTATTCCTCGAGGGCAGGCAAATGTTGTTCCGGTTTTCAAAAAGGGAGATATATCCTCTATGCATAACTACAGGCCAATCAGTTTGACATCAGTTATAGATAAAATGTTTGAATCAATAATAGCTGATAGAATCAGAGATCACATTGAGTGACATAATTTGATTCTTGACTCACAACATGAGGTCTCGAAGGGTAAGTCATGTTTAGACCCATCCTTGAATATACAGTACAGTTCAGGTCTCAGTCCTATAAAATGCATAAAAATTTATTAGCATCAGTACAAAAGATAATGACCAAAATGTTACATGGGCTCAGAAATTTATCTTCCGATGATAAGATGGATTGGGTACCTTAACTTACATTCTGGAAAGACGCAGAGTGCGGGGTGATCTAATATGTATGTATATGTATGGATGTATGTATGTATGTATGTATGTATGTATGTATATATATATATATATATATATATAAAAATAAGTGTGTGTGTGTGTGTAAATTAGCTCCATCGCAAGGACTCGAACCTTTGCCTTAGCGACTGCTTATTATGAAGCAAAGATGATAGCTTTGATCCAGCCAGACCGTTCAAAAGGAGCGACCTGGACTACCACCTGGTAGTTCCCCGAAGGCACTAGGCTAGTTCACATTAACAATCAAACACACACACACACACACACACACACACACGCACACACATGCACACACACGCGCGCACACACACACACACACAAACACACACATACACTCACTGACACAATCACACACACGCACACGAACACACACACACACATACACACATATGCATGTACGCACGCCCGCACACACCCACATACACACACACATACGCACATACATACACATACACACACGCGTGCGCGCACGCACACACACCGCTGGGATTTGTTACTCCAACTCTTGTGGGGCGGGAAGTTGGGGGTGTGTGTGTGCGTGTAAGGTCACAGCATTACTTCGTTTTCCTCTAGTCCAACGTCCTTCCTCGAATGGACTTCCTTTGTTTATTACCCAGTTCCTCTGACCCCGGGAGTTTTTTCATACAACAATGTTTTCTTTATACCCGTAAGTTTGTTTTATTTAGATACAATAAATGCTATTTACAATACATTTTGTCATGATGTTCATTCTTTTTTTATCATCTTTTACTTCCGTCTCTACTTACCTTTCACACTCTATTTCTCGTTCTTCCTCATTCTTTCCTACAATCTATCTCTATTTCAACCTTCTTCCATCTATTCCTGCGGCCTCGGGCTTCGCCACTTCCGCTGACCCCACTTAGTCCCAGAATCTTTCTGCTCGATCTACATCCCTCACCAATAACTAGACCTTTCGTCGTATCTTCCCTCAGTCTTTGTGGCACTATCTGGCACTCATATGGCACCCTTTTGTGCCATATGGATGTCGGGGTCGCCCGACATCCGTAACTCCATCGACTCAGAATTGGATGAAAACCTTCAGTATTGTGTGAATCGGGGCTGTTCTAATACTTGTATTTGGACTCGAAATACGATTTTTCATTAACTTGTACTTGGAAGTTAAAAATTCAATAGTACTTGTACTTTGACTTCAAGTACTTGTATTTGGACTCAAGTATGATTTTTCATTAACTTGTACTTGTACTTGGAAGTTAAAAATTCAATGGTACTTGTACTTTGACCTAAAGTACTTGTATTTGGACTCAAGTACGATTTTTCATTAACTTGTACTTGTACTTGGAAGTTAAAAATTCAATGGTACTTGTACTTTGACCTAAAGTACTTGTATTTGGACTCAAGTACGATTTTTCATTAACTTGTACTTGTACTTGTACTTGGAAGCTAAAAATTCAATGGTACTTATACTTTGACCTCAAGTACTTGTATTTGGACTCAAGTACGATTTTTCATTAACTTGTACTTGTACTAGGAAGTTAAAAATTCAATGGTACTTGTACCCAAAGTACTTGAAAAATACCAAGTACATTCAAGTACAAACAAGTACGGTATATCATATTTAATCAAAATTTATATACTGTGAATAAATTTGAGCGAACTTTGTGATGATAATATTGGGTAAATACACTTATCTGTTATTCTTATTTATAGAAATACAGGTTATATTATTGATGTGGAACAAGGGACAAGTTTTAAAGCCCTGATACTTACATTTATATTCCACATCAAATTTAGTTTCATTACTGATATGACAAATATATGGGTAATCTTTTGCATCTGCAGCCTAGGGAATTACTTCATCAAGTTATTCATAAAGTATATGTTCTTGTTTTGGAGTTCTGTAATAAAAGTATTGATGTGCTAAAATAAAAGTAGAATTTCCAATTGTGTTTCGATAACGAAGCCCACTACTTTACAATGTACTCATCAACGTGTTTATACGATGACTACTAATCTTCGTACTTTACAAATCTGTGACATGATTTTTTCTCACATAAAGTACATGTACTTAATTACAATGGCATGTACTTGGACTTGGATTTAAGTACATAGCAAGATGGCTGTACTTGTATATGTATTTGTACTTATAGTTGTAATTGTATTTGTATTTGAAAAATACCCAAGTATTTATATTTGGACATAAGTACATTCGCCTGCACTTCGACCCAACCCTGATGTGAATAAATCCCTTAAACTCATTTTTCTGCATACGCACGAGTAGTCATCCACATGGCCGAAGGAAGCGTGGTCTATACCAATAGCATTTAGAGAATTTAGAAGAAACTATCGTGTTTAAGATTTGATAAAAGAATGAAGAAATGGGTTGCTAAAAGTTTGACTCTTTCCAGTAACACATTCGCCTGGCTGGATGTACTGCCTGTAGACCAGTGTTTCTTTATCTGGGGTGATGAAACCAGTGTTTCTTTATCTGGGGTGATGAAACCAGTGTTTCTTTATCTGGGGTGATGAAACCAGTGTTTCTTTATCTGGGGTGATGAAACCAGTGTTTCTTTATCTGGGGTGATGAAACCAGTGTTTCTTTATCTGGGGTGATGAAACCAGTGTTTCTTTATCTGGGGTGTTTCTTTATCTGGGGTGATGAAACCAGTGATTTTTGATCTGGGGTGATGAAACCAGTGATTCTTGATCTGGGTGATGAAAACCAGTGTTTCTTTATCTGGGGTGATGAAAACCAGTGTTTCTTTATCTGGGGTGATGAAACCAGTGTTTCTTTATCTGGGGTGATGAAACCAGTGTTTCTTTATCTGGGGTGATGAAACCAGTGTTTCTTTATCTGGGGTGATGAAACCAGTGTTTCTTTATCTGGGGTGATGAAACCAGTGTTTCTTTATCTGGGGTGATGAAACTAGTTTCTTTATCTGGGGTGATGAAACTAGTTTCTTTATCTGGGGTAATGAAACAGTGTTTCTTTATCTGGGGTGATGAAACCAGTGTTTCTTTATCTGGGGTGATGAAACCAGTGTTTCTTTATCTGGGGTGATGAAACCAGTGTTTCTTTATCTGGGGTGATGAAACCAGTGTTTCTTTATCTGGGGTGATGAAACCAGTGTTTCTTTATCTGGGGTGATGAAACCAGTGTTTCTTTCCCTGGGGTTATGAAACAACTATAGTCCCTGTTTCCCGATGTTAGAGTGTGCTGGGCTACCTAAACCTGACTAGAGAAGATGAAGAGTCCGGAAGTGGTTAAGACACTGACAAAGAGAACCTCTTTGCTACGGCGTTCCTAATGGGTCTTACCCCGGCTAAAACCAGACGATTTCATTCAGTTAAACGCGCTGAAAGGGTGAAGATTCATGCTCAACCCCTTCTCTCTACAGTCCATATCTCTTACAGATAATACCACAGGATTTTATTCAGTCGAGTGGTGCCCCAATAGTCAGATGAAAATCACAAGAGCTGCACAATGCTCTACTTTGCCTAGAACATCAAATGATTTTATTCAGGTACGAAGGCGGCATCGTAACGATGGAAGTCAAGTACCCGACCGATGTAGTATATTTTCTTAGTGGAGACGAGACGGCTTTATTCCCGCTAAACGGGGTCCCATTCTACAATAGGTGGCCAGGTAATCGAGCTCCAAAGAGCACTTGTGTCTGTCACTGTTGTGCAGACGAGGTTCCTCCGACCGCCTTTGAATTGCAAGGCACCTTTGATTTAGACCACTTGGCAACTCCACCTGTGGGGAATTCCCCACTGGTGGGGAATGGCGGAGTTGCCAAGTGGGGAATGACCGGTCGGACAGAAGAACCACTGTCTTTTTTTTTTTTTTTTTAATCGATGTGTTTTTGTTTCTTTTTGTTTGTTTCTGGTGTCTCCTTGTTGTCACCGATGCTGTGGCGGGAAATGGAGAGTTGGTTCACTAAAAAGTGGGGAATTAGAGAACAAAGGTTAAGAGCCCATGATTTAGAAGGTCCTAAGCTCCTAAAAACCTCTCGTTTTGCCCCTGGAAAACAACGTCTGGCTCTTACCACATCCGCTCCGTTGACCACAAACGACGCTAGTGCAGTCACTCTCAGAGGTATTGGCACGTTTAAACTTGCTTATGCTGATACCGAAAGCCTCGGAGCATAATTAGCTTAGCCGCATTAAATGAAGCTTTTTATGAGTCGGAAACGAGGTGGATTTGGTGACGGATCTCCATTAGTTAGTTACGCTAATCAACGGATAAGTAAGATAAGCCAATTCTGCCACTAGCGCTAAGCTAATTATGCCCCGAGACTATCGATATGGCCTTTAGATCTTTTGTAATGTGGAAATTCCACTCATAAAAAAAAGTTACTATCAATCAATCAATCAACCTATGTACCAAAAAATAATGTGCTGAGCCCCCCCCCCCCGAAAATAAAAGATAAATATATCAAATCAAATCAAATAAATGAATAATAATAACGATAATACTAATGAAAATAACGATGATTATAATAACAATAATAATAATAATAATAGTAATAATAATAATAGTAATAATAATAATAATAAAAATAATAATAAAAATAATAATAACGATAATAATAATAATAATATTAGTAATAATGATAATAATAATAGTAATAATGATAATAATAATAATAATAATAATAATAACAATAATATAATAATAATAATAATAATAATACCGATAATGATAATGACAATAATAATATTAATGATAATGAAATAAAACATGATGAATAAAAAGGCAAATCAGTCAATAAGTAAAGAGATAAACGAATAAATGAATAAATATATTACTAATAAGCAGATCAATAAATTCATGAAGGTCGGCCAAACTTTTGAATGATTGTACACATTTGGGAAACGGGTAATCCCTAACCTCAAGACTTGCTTCAATAGAACATAAATCGATTTTCGCTCTGAATGGTGTCAGACGATGTTCAGCAGAATGGTGGATCCCAATCTGGATGTGGTTGAGATACATCGAAGGTAACTACATCCTAAGGTAGAATGATGTCGTCTGAAGCTACTAGTGTTGAAACATATACTGTAAGGTGCGTCACTGTATTGTAAAAAAAAAAAAAAAAAAAAAAAAAAAAAAAAAAAAAAAAAAAAAAAAAAAAAAAAAAAAAAAAAAAAAAAAAAAAAACATACATACGGCGTTCCATGATATCTCCCTGTTCTAGCCTTTGACTTCGAATCGGTAAATTCCTCGTTGTGGTCTTTCTAGAACGATCCATTGAAGTCAAGATTTTTTTTTACCCATTTGAAAATAAAAGGATTTTTTTAGCCATTTGAAAATAAAAGGATTTTTTTTACCCATTTGAAAATAAAATGATTTTTTTTTTTTTTTTTTTTTTTTTTTTTTACCCATTTGAAAAGAAAAGGAAAATTTCTTATCGGATCTCAACCTACGAAAGCACCGTTCCGGTAGGGGTTTAGTCCTAACCTGAATGAAAACATCTGGTATTTGTCACACGAAATATATATATATATATATATATATATATATATATATATATATATATATATATATATATATATATATATATATATAATGTCCTAGAATAGTGAATGGTCTAAGCCACGTCTTGATCTTCACTTCCCACCGTTGCCCCTTTGTCCCCCCCCCAACCCCACCCACCCCCACAGTACACCCTTCGACGGCTCAGATTACCGTGGCGGTCGTACAAGGGCCGTTTGTTTCCATCTTTCGTGACACAAATGTACCTCTATCCTGCTCTGAAATCCCCGGCTAGAGAAAACAAACATAAAACTGTAATCTCATAAATGCTGTACTTTGTACATTTTTCGTTGTAACCTTTTCCGCACGGGTTGGTACTTGCACTTTGATTTTCGGTGGACAGCGAAGAAATTTCATTCATCCGGAATCCTCCCAACCCGACCCGCTCATTCCTCGGCTCATTTCCGGACAGTCTCCCTATTGCGGTACCGGTACGTCCAATTCTGAGCCTGTTTATCTTAGAGGATATCTTTGAAGAGTGGCATATTTTCTATCAACTATATGAAATTATCTAGTAGTGGACCAAATAGGCATATATGGTACATCCAGTTCTGAGCCTGTTTATCTTTGAGGAGTGGCATATTTTCTATCAACTATATGAAATTATCTAGTAGTGGACCAAATAGGCATATATGGTACATCCAGTTCTGAGCCTGTTTATCTTTGAGGATATCTTTGAGGAGTGGCATATTTTCTATCAACTATATGAAATTATCTAGTAGTGGACAAAATAGGCATATATGGCGACGTCACGTGGAACTAAGCGAATCAAAATAGATACCATTTGAGGAATATTTTTCTCTTATTTGAATATGATACTTTGTCAAAAAAAAAAAAATACACGAGTCTCTTCGGTGTGATAGATTTTACCCCACCTGAATAAACTCTTCCGACAAAAATCAGAATGAATACTGATGACGACATAATTTCTGAATGAGGTAAAACGTCATAGAGGTTTGCTAATTAGTTGTTGATTTCTTAACTTATTCATCTTAAACTAATATAACTAGATGAGATATAAAAAAAATATTAGCCTTCAAACGAACTCGCCCCCCCTCGAATCCCGCTCTCTGGGGAAAACAGAAATAAAAAAACAAGTTAATAAATATATAAATAAGTAATAGACAGGTTTAAGACATGGGAGTCATTTTTTGTATTCAACACGTTTCTTAAATTTTATTGATCGAGCTGTTTATTGTAGCTGCCACGGGAGTATTCTATTCTGCTAAAAAGAAACCTCTCCAAAGAAGAAGGGTGAAGAATCTTATTTATGAAATACATACATACATACATACGCAGAAAAAAACACTGGGAAATAAGAAGCTTAGTCCGAACGTTTTCGTCTATTTAAGACATTATCAAGGAATACCTTGATAATGTCTTAAATAGACGAAAACGTTCGTACTAAGCTTCTTATTTCCCAGTGGTTTTTTCTGGATATTATTTTCACGTGTGCCTTGTGAATTACTGCAAAATACATACATACATACATATACCAAGGCTTTTTCCCCCTTACATGGGAGGTAGCCAAAAAGGAAAAGGCATAAAATCATTCCCACCCATTCCATCCCTGAATACAGGGGGGATGGGTGGTGAGGTAGTATGTGTGAGCAAAATTTGACGCAGCCCGAAGGGATTTCTCCCCGTCTTCTCCTTTTATGCATGGGGAGACGGAGAGGGGCGTCGCCGATTTAATGAAGCGGCCTTGCTGTGGATGTGCTGTGTCTTGCGACACTGCTTCTGACCCAGGGCAATGGACAAGGTGCAGGGATGACCCGTCACCCAGGAGGTGCTTATGAAATACGAATAAGCAATAACCTATTCGTAGGTATGACTAGCACTGTGATATAAATCTAGACGACAACGTCATCACAAAACGCCAAATACAATGGCATAAAACGTGGACCACCAAAAGCAACCGTTATCACATAATCCTATGAACACTGAAGCATCACATATATCTCTACTAAAAATGCCGATTAGTTCATGCTGCCAAGCCTTTGATGTAATGTGCCCAACCAATTCTTTGTTCAAACAAATCCCCTTGAAACCAATGAAAATTTACATCCATTTTTTTTTTCCAAAATGACCAAGTCAATTGTATCATTGTGGCCATATTATCGCAACAAAAGATGAATCTGTCCAGATAAAGCGTACAAAATGACGGATAATATATGTATATATATACATATACATATATATATATATATATATATATATATATATATATATATATATATATTTATGTATATATATATATATATATATACAGTGTTTATACATATATATACATACAAAGACACACACACACACACACACACACATATATATATATATATATATATATATATATATATATATATATATATATATATATGTATGTATGTATATATATATACCTTTTTTCATCCACAAATCACTTTTAATTCCATGCCATCGCAGTTGAGACTGAAGAATCGATCGATGGAGGCATTCGTTGGAAATTTAAACGTGTATGAGCCGAGGATTCGAACTCGGCTAACCCGTAACAAAGTTACAGTGACTTAAACAAATGCGCTATCAAGAGAGATAGCGCATTGGTTTAAGTCACTGTAACTTTGTTACGGGTTAGCTGGGTTCGAATCCTGGGCTCGTCCACGTTTCAATTTCCAACGAATGCCTCCATCGAGCGATTCTTCAGTCTCGACTGCGATGGCATGGAATTAAAAGTGATTTGTGGTTGAAAAAAGATATTAATTGATCACTGGGAACCATTCAGTGTAAATGTATATATATATATATATATATATATATATTATATATATATATATATATATATATATATATATATATATATATATATATATATATATATATATATATATATATACATACATCCAAGCAGTGTCTTTCAGCCTCTGAGAAAGCAAATAAGATTCTAGGACTGATTGTGCGATCTTTTGACTTCAAAAGTCCATCACTCATTAACAAGTTATATAAATCGTTAGTTCGTCCACATTTGGAATATGCTGTTTCCGCATGGTCACCGATTCTCATTAAAGACATTGACAGACTGGAAAAAGTACAACGGCGAGCCACAAAACTGATTCCAAATATCAAAAATAACTCATACGAAAATCGACTAAAACATATGAATCTGTTTTCCCTACAAAAGTGTAGACTCAGAGGTAGCTTGATACAGGTCTTTAAGATTCTAAAGGGAATTGACAACATCAAAAGTGACAAAATTTTCACATTGAATGAGAATCAGACAAGAAACAATGGTCTCAAACTGTCCGGAAATAGATTCAATTTGGAAGTAGGTAGAAACAACTTTGCCAACCGTGTAGTTAATGAATGGAATAAACTTCCTGCACAGGTAGTGCAACGTAGTTCAGTTCGAAGCTTTAAGAATCATTTAGATAAACACCTAAGCAAGATGCTGTAATGATTATAATTTATTTTATATTATTTGTTTTTGTTTTGTTATCATTTGTCTGTCTGACTTTCATTTATTATTAGTTATATGTTAATTCATTATTTACTATTTACCTGTTTATCATTTAACAATACCTATGCATTTATTTATGCATTCTATTTGATATTTACATTATTATAGTTTTTATTTATTATTTTATTATTATGAATTTTTTCGCATCCGACCTAGATATGGACCAAAAGGTCTCCTGTCGGCATGCTCCGCCTTTGTAATCCTTTGTAATACATACATACATATATATATATATATATATATATATATATATATATATATATATATATATGTATGTATGTATGTAGGAATATACATATAGCAAAGGCTCCCCCCCCCCCTACAAAGGAGGTAGCCAAGAAAACAAATGCATAGAAGCCACTCCCACCCATTCCATCCCCTACATAATTCACTCCCCTCTATCCTCTTCCCTCCCTCTTAACTTGGCACCTCCTGGTCGTCCCTGCATCCTGTCCACTGCCCTGGTTCAGAAGTAATGTCGTAAGACACTCTTATGCCTTTACTTTTTTAATAACAATGATGATGATGATGATGATCATCATCATGATAATAATGATAATAATAATAATAATAATAATAATAATAATAATAATAATAATAATAATAATAATAATGACATGAATAACAAAGCAATAGCATGTCCAATCTATAAGAAAAGTAGCAAATCAGATAGCTACAGTATACACACACACACACACATACACACACACACACACGCGAGCGAGCGCGCGCGCGCGCGCACACATGCAAGAACACACACACACACACACACAATCATCACATACACATAATCATTACACAAACATAAGAACACACAATCACACACGTACATACGCTCGCTCACACGTATACACACACACACACACACACACACATGAACACAAACACATACACACCACACACACACAGATCTGCTAATAATGAGCTCTGAGCTCACTGCCGTAGGGTGGTGTCTGGCTGTCTCGAAAAGAGGCTGCAGCAGATCCGAGGTGAATACACACACACACACACACACACACACACACACACACACACACACACACACACACACACACTCGAACTTGTATTCTGTTCGGCAGCTCAGTGGTACCAATCGGAAATGCTAATACAGTGGTCTGGGTTCGATTTTCACCGAGGGCTGAGATAGTTTTAGCATCACTGCACTGCGAGCAAGCACTCCAATTCTCATGTGCAAGAAGTTTGGTGTGTGTGTGTGTGTGTGTGTGTGTGTGTGTGTGTGTGTGTGTGTGTGTGTGTGTGTGTGTGTGTGTGTGTGTGTGTGTGTGTGTGTGTGTGTGTGTGTGTGTGTGTGAAGCTACAGTATTACCCATAGATCGGGTATAATCAAATGAACTCAGACTTCTCATCCGGGAGGTCTAATAGCTGTCAATGACGAGTCCAACACATGTTCAAAGTCCATGGTGAATCACACACACTTTCACATGTGTGTGCGTGTGTATGCGTGTGTGCATGTGCGTGTGTGTGTGTGTGTGTGTGTGTGTGTGTGTGTG
>NC_134806.1:49886009-49896009 GCF_046742065.1 Oratosquilla oratoria
TAGAGACGTGGGTAGAAAGCGGGGTACATGGTGAGGGTTTCATTTTTATAAGCCACCTTCCACAATTACCAAAACTTCATTTGGAGTTTATGGATACTGATTAATTTCTGGGATTTTTTGAACAAATGAGTTGTGTTCACTATGTGTGCCTTTTTCTTCCTCTAGTGTTATCTGTTCTTGAATAGACCACTCTGCCCCGCTGCTATCCAATCTAGCCTTGTTATCTCCCAGTATCTCTTTCAATAGGCTTTCTTTTCATAGATACTGGCTCTAAGCCTGGTTGATTTAAAAATGGGATTAACTGTGATTTCGTTAACTCAGCAAGACATATGATCATGCCCTCTTTTCTTATTGTTGCAAATCTTATCAACAAAACTCCTGGGAAAACAAAGTCTTCTAAAACTATCATCGGAATGTGCAAGTGCTCATTTTTATGCAAAATAATATCTCAGTCTTACCTATTGTTTTAAATGACCTGTTACTCCTTGCGATGAGTAATGGATTTGTTCCAAGATTTTCACTCCCAGTTTCAATTGGTTTAAAAATTTTGCTGGTTATAAAAAATTCTACTGATCCCGTATCAATAAATATTTGAATAGGTCTATTGTATACTCTACCCGCAATGAGGGGTCCTACAGAAGTCTTTCTAATTGTTATTGTCAATTTGAAATTGTCCCTGGTGTTGGTGCTTTCTTTCTCATCACTGTCCCATACACTATAATGTCTATTTGTTCCTCTAGGGTTAGCTCTGTAACGTTTTATTTTGTGTCTGGAAGTTTTCCTCTTGTTTCTGGATGAATACAAAAAATTGGCATTGCTCTACAATCCTGTATTCTATGTCCTACTCTGTTGTGATACAAACAGAAAGATGGGTTTCTACAATGATACTCATCAGGATCCTCATATTTGCAGTTCCTACAAATAATCTCATAATAACACTCTCGTGCTGTATGTCCTCAATGGTTACAATTATGTCACTCAAGTCTAGCATTCCCTGAAGTGGTTTTAATTCTAGGTTCATATCCTCTGTTACTGTAATCACTCCTTGAGTTCCTTTTTTCTGTTGTCGCATTTCTTGATAACCTTGTAAAAGACAATCCATCTCCTCTAAGTCCATTGTTTTTTTAAATCTCTGTACAGCTTTTCTGTAGTCATCTCGTCACTGTTGCATACCTATAGTGCAAATGCTATTAACTTAGTAGCCTGAGAAAAATTTAACTTGTCACTCGATCTACTTTCTATTCAATCTGAATCTTTCAACATAGAAATCGTGTCCTTAGACCATCTGTCTATTTTTGCTAAATATTCTGTACTTGTTTCATTTGTTTTTGTTGTCTTTATCATTCTAACCAAAGACCTGATAGGATCCTGATCAAGCTTTGATTTAAATTGTTTAATGAAGGATTTCATAGTCCTCATATTTGTTTATATTTTCCATATGATGAAAATTTATTACAAATATAACCCTACCCTTCTCAGGATCTACATTTTCTTTTAATATGTCTATCTTTTTATTTTCATCTAATATGTTTTTGTCACTAGTAGGGTATCAATTATGTGAAATCTATTTATCCCTATGGTATTTTCTTTCCCCCCAAAAAACTTTGGGACATTTGACTGCAAGGTAATAACCTCATGACGAAGAATTTCTGTGGCCATCCTAACTATAATTACAAATAAACTACATGTGAATTTCTGCCTTTTCTGTTGATAATGTCGATCTGAATCGACTGCTTCTCTTGTAGTCGTTCCTCACATTAATGGGCGCGCACCTCAGCAACACATCAACCATGTCCTTGTAGACGTCCTTCTCTTTCACTAGCTCGTCCTTGTACCAGTGTGAGGATTTGCGCACACTGTGTAGTACCGTATGTTGCTTGTAGTTCGTGCGATGAATTTTGTTGCGCCGATTCTCTTCATACGTGTAAGCACGTATCTTGCACTAAATTAGTAGCGTGCGTTGAGTTGCGTGCGCTATTCTTCGGAGACGTTCTAGTCGCGTGCGTTTCAGTTGCGTGTGTTGAGCTCCGTGCGTTCTAGTTGATTGCGTTGGGTTGCGTGCGTTGAATTATTTCCCTCGCTGCCGCTACTTTCGCCACTTACGCCCCTTGTTACTCCTTGCAATGAGTAATGGATTGGTTCCAAGACTTTCAGTGCGCTCCAAAGGAATCCCCGAGAGCACGTATGCAAGATCCTACGTGAGCTTTGTAGTGACGTAGTGAATTTTTTAGTCCAATGATCTTTAACTTTATATTTAAGATCCTCCCCAAAGGGCGTGATTTTACAATCGTGAACCAATTGAATTTTCTCCTCCACCCTTTCACCAATCAGATTCGTTGTTACAAGTCTATATGGCAATATTGTTTACTTAAAATAATCTTGAGTCTCTGCATATCTCACTTAGGTTACAAAGGAATGCCATGTTAGCAATATACTCGAGCTCCCGGCCGATATTTACAAATAAGAATTTAATAACCTACACAAGGCGGATACCTGACTTAGGCAACCTGCTCGCTCGCTCGCTATATTGTTTTTACTAACAGCTAACCCATAAAATGTAACACCCGTCTTCAATCCCACTTTCTACCTTCTTTTTTACTAGCCTCCTACACTAATGCTAATGTTAGTAAGTCTACTTCCCTCGTCCATAATGAAGAGCGGGTCGCAACCATGTACCATATCTAACCTCTCCCTTGCAAATTTTTCATTAAACGCCTCGCTCATTTTTTCCCAATCTATCAAGACACATTCGTCATTTTTAATTGGGCTTATCCTTTGAAATGAATCTCGCCTATATGGCAACCTTAATTTCGTAGTTACTTTTCGCTACTCGTGTGTTCTTTTTAACCAGTTTAGCCATATCTTTACACGTAGATCTAGGGTGAGTTTCTGTTTTTTATTCTGGCGTAAAACCCTTGTCTATTCCGATTTAGTTTTACATCCTATCCGTCATCCACTTAGAGTTTTAGTTCTCGACCTTATTGTTTTGAATGGAATAAATTTACTCTGCGCGCACAAAATCAAAACGGTTGGGTTACTGTACAATTGTACATTTCATCTGGACCATTTACCCTGCTGTTGACCTCAGGCTTGTATATGACCTTACCTGTGGATTGCATACCTCCCTCTGTGCCCTGAGTTTGGTCTAGGAGTTCTTGAGGAGGAGGTGGTGAAAGAGAAAGAGGAGAAGGAAGAGGAAGAGGAGGAGGAGGAGAACTAGGAGGACGAGGAAAAGTGAAAGAAATTGAAGTATAGTGGTACTTAAGAAAAAGAAGAATGGGATTGTGAGTTTGAGTTGAATAATAATAATTTCTATTCTCATGATAAAAGAACAAAGACTGTGCAGTGCGAGGTCCACGAGAATAAGAAAACAATTCCCCCTACAAAAGGACCAAGAGAGCCTGGAGAGTGGAAAGATGAAATTGGATTACGCTGGAGGAGTAGCAGAAGGCGGGATTGCTGGGAAACCCGGCCGCACGGAGAGATCGAGATCGTGTAATCCAACATTAATGAACATAGTGCCTCAGCCTTGGGTAGGGCGAGTTTTAGGCCTCTTCTTTACCAAAGAAGTAACACAGAAATGAATAAGATATTCTGGTGGGTAGGACGATAAAAAGAAAAGTATCACCCGTTACGGAAATGTGTAATATCCTTCGCCACCAAAAGATGAACAAAATTGCCTGGCATCAGCCAATATGAAAGGTAAAGTTCCATCTAATAGGTAAGACGTTAATACCCTGAAATGTGTAATCTTCTTCGCCACCAAAGTTCCATCTAATAGGTAAGACGTTAATACCCTGAAATGTGTAATCTTCTTCGCCACCAAGAGATGAACAAAATAGCCTGACATCAGCCAATATGAAAGGTAAACTTCCATCTAATAGGGAAGACGTTAATACCGTTGCGCTGATCACCTTAACTTTAGGGAATTGCTTAACTAAAAGAGACTTTCTTTGCCTTATGAGATCCTCTAAACATTTTCATCCAACCATTTTAATTTGAAGATGATCTTTACAATTATTCTACAGGCCAACATTCAATTATTTCATTTTGCTCAGGAAATGACAACGCAGCGATTATGTTAGGGATAGCTCAACCAATCCTTCACACTGATACCATTCCAAATTTTCATCCCATATAACGCCTTAAATAGTGAAAAAATAATAAATAAATGAATAAATAAATTCATTAATAGATAAATAAATAAAAATAGATAAATAAATAAATAAAGAAAGAAATATTCATGCTCATTACTATTTTGTTATTTGTACCTCACTGGAAAAAATACGGCGGTATGTGTGACCTCAACTATTGAATTTTGGTAAATTTGCAGATCATGTCACGATTTCAGTCTTTTTATTTGTCTGAGTACAATAAATAAAACCTAACGACTTTACTGTACTTCCCTATTTGAAATCAACGAATATAAAAAATTGCGTAACCTTATTGTGCTGTAAGACATTTTTTATAAATGTGAGATAAAAAAAAATCATACACTTTAATTTCCCATGTGGTAGTGAGAATTGTAGATGTATTATGTCTCAAGCAGTGAAGCATGAATAACGAGACAAAAATTCACAACTATTTTATAGTTATTTATGAAACACAAAGGCAAAAGCCGACAAGACTGTGAGAATCAACACCGTGTGAGATCGAAACCTTTATTGGTACGACGTTTCGCTTGTTACAGCCTATATGTACTCAGAGTGTTTGCCGTATGTCTGTACTTGATAAAGCTGTAACAAGCGAAACGTCGTACCAATAAAGGTTTCGATCTCATACGGTGTTGATTCTCATAGTTATTTATACCTATATGCATATTTGACACAAGAAGTTAAACAAGGTACGTATAGTATGTAGCATTTTCTGCAATACTAGAATTTTCAACAAACAAGTTAGAACAAAATCTAGAGGAACTTTTCATCAAAACCCGTGGGCGTCCCTAGAAGTAGGACTCATAAGAGTTGACTATTTTCCGAGATGGACATCCCCGAAAGATGGGAGATATGCGTCCCTGGAAATGGAAGTCCCTGGAAATGGACTTCCCTGGAAGTGGTCGTCCCAAAAGATTAGGCGTTTATGACCCACGTTCTAACCAGATTTCCGAGAAATAACTTCTAAATAATGAGATTTGCCCCAAAAGATAAAAATCGCCCAGCTGTAGCCAAAATAAAACTAGAAAGAATGAAATAGATTAACTCCTTTGCTATAATGGAGCGAAGTACGTATTTGCCCCTTGTGGGATTATCTTCCACAGAAGGAAAGAAATTGATACTGGAAACAAAATGAAAGAACGGTAGCATACAAGTGTACATTTCACGAGAACGATTGCAATACGACTATTGTAATAAGGTCAAGTGAAGAGCCAACGCTTCGAGGTGTTTAACCTCGAACTAATGTGCGTTTGAAGAGTAAGGACAAGTGACAATCACCACTAATTGCTGGGAAACAAACCCAACTACGACTATTGTAGTAAGGTCAAGTGAAGAGCCAACGCTTCGAGGTGTTTAACCTCGAACTAATGTGCGTTTGAAGAGTAAGGACAAGTGACAATCACCACTAATTGCTGGGAAACAAACCCAACTACATGTAGTTTCGAGGAGAGTCCAAAACCAAATGTGCCACGATGGGGAATGAACATTTTGATAAGAGAATGCTAAGATTACCAAGTTTCTAAATATTTGAATTAAGACCAAACAAATGAGTTAGTGAATTAATAAATAGAAAACCAGCTAGTTACATAAATAAAGATTTGAATAACACAAAGTAGTAGTAGTAGTAGTAGTAGTAGTAGTAGTAGTAGTAGTAGTAGTAGTAGTAGTAGTAGTAGTAGTGGTGGTGGTGGTGGTGGTGGTGGTGGTGGTGATGGTGGTGGTAGAAGTAGTTATAATAGTTGTAGTAGTAGAAGGAAGTAAGTAGTGGAAGAGGAATAGAAGGATGAGAAGAATTTAGAGGAGGAGAAGAAGGAGAATGAGGAGTTGAAGGAGAAGGATGTAAAAGAACATATCAAGAGGACGAGAATTGGAGGGAACAGGAGGGTGGCGAAAGAGAAGAAAGAGAGGGAGGATAAGGACTAGAAGGAGGAGGAGAAAGACAAGGAGAGTTTGAAGAGAAGGAGGAAGGGTGAATGAAGATACTCGGAGGAGGTGGAGGAGGAGGAGGAGGAGGAGGAGGAGGAGGTGAAGGAAAATATAGACTAGGCGTATGACGGCGAGGAACAAGACGAGAGGAGGATGAGAAGGAGGACGGGGTGGAGAAAAGAGTAGGAGCACGAGGAGGAGGACGACGAGGAGGAGGAGGAGGAATAGGTGGGGGAGTATAACAAGTGACAATATGAGAAGGAGGAACAGGAGGGAGAGAAGGTGCCGGTATACGAGTTAGAAATAGAAGAGGATTGACAGGAGGGAAAGTATGGACGAAAAGGTGGATACATAAAAGAAGAGGGCAAAGAAAGAGGAGGAATAGAAGAAGAAGGAGGAGGAGAGAAAAGGAAAAAGAGAGGAAGAGGAAGAGGAGGTGCAGAATGAGAGAGAGGAAAAGGAGAAAGACAAGGGGGACAAAGAGGAGGAAGGGATGAGGGAAGGAGGAAACTAGCCTTTCTATTCTTGAAGAAAATATCGTCCCCAACGATATGGATTAATGGAATTGTTAAAGGAGAGATTTATGGAATGTAGCAAAAAGGAAAGATATCAGGCTTTGAAAATTATCATTATTTTATTTTTTAATGGATTTTATTATTCAAACTTAAACGAATGCTATATTTCTTTGCTCCATAGGGTTTGTACTAAAGTCTCTAAAATAGTAAATACACATAATTTAACCCTTGAAAGACCAGCGTGACCATATGGTCACACAAAAAAAGTTTTGTATATATGCTATTAACACTAAAACAAGTACAGGGTGGCAAAAAACAAGTATGCCACAAACTAGTGTACGATTCATTGTGCAAGAACTTACGCAGCAAACGATTATAACATTTAAGATAATAAACATGAATTTAACAAAAATCTAAACAAAAAATAATTCAGTCCTTAGAGGGTTAAGCAGTTGATACTTTGTACGGAGCTATGACCTATAAAGAAGAAAGGTTTTCATCACCCCTATCTACCAGCTCCCTGTCTACGATCACTCTCCTTTTCACCTCCTTATTTCTCACTCTATCCAACCTAGTCATTCCCTACCATACTTCCCAGGCACTTTATCTCAAACACAATTAAACTTCTCCTTTCTGTCTCTCAGGAATTTTAAGTCTTTGCCCCATACAGTGCCCTAGGGATGATCACCTATTCATGAAATCTTCCATTTACATCCATTCCCAGATGATTATTTCTCATAGCGTTTTTTCAGTCCAAGACATTTACTTGCTTCTCTCAAGCTACAGTTTACCTCCACCTCCACTCCTCCATTTCCCGCCAAATGCGACCTCCAGTTCTTAATACTATCCACTTTCTCCAACTTCTCTCCTTACTTCCAACTCGCTACCATCCTCTTTCCTTGTACAACTACCTTACTTTTACCTACATTTACCTTTAACTTTCCCTTGTCACATACCTTCTCATACCATCACTAATTCCCTTGATCCTTCCTCTAACTCTGTTACAAGTGCAATTTCGTCCGCAAAAAAAAAAAAAAAAAAAAAAAAAGTCGGCTCACCTCCCACTTCTCTCCACCATCTTTAACCATCCCCAAGCCTTTGCCCATTACCCACGCACACTTACCTCCCACACCACCCCACCCACGTACACATTGAACGACATGACGACATCATACAGGACTGACGGCCCTGACGCAGCCCCAACTTTAACTCAATTCACTCGCTCTCTCCATTTCCAATCCTAACACAGGATCTACTACCCTCGTAAAAAGTCTTGACTGCCCTTGAGAGCTTTCCTCTAAACCCATTTATATTCAATACCTCCGATAGTGCCTTACAGTCTACCCAGTCATAAGCATTCTACAAATCCACAAAGCACCTCCCTCCCAAAAAAGGTCTTCTCATAAATGTACCTTACCACAAATATATATATATAATATATATGATATATATATATATTCACTATAAACCCACTATCGGAGAAATAATATCGGAAGTACAGGAAAACTGTATATTTCGACCACTATCTGTAGTCCTCTTCAGCAGAATAGTTACAAGAGGAATACAGATAGTAGTCGAAATATACAGTTTTCCTGTACTTCCGATATTATTTCTCCGATAGTGGGTTTATAGTGAACATTTACATATGTGTTATAACATACCAATTTCCAATATATATATATATATATATATATATATATATATATATATATATATATATGTGTGTGTGTGTGTGTGTGTGTGTGTGTGTGTGTGTGTGTGTGTGTGTGTGTGTGTATCCACGCAACCTTCCTCTACCTTTCTTAACCCCACGCTGCTCCTCTCCTATTTCTCACAATCAAAAACCTCCTAAGGGAGGGGAGAGTGCAGGAGGAAAACAGATTCATATGTTTTAGTCGATTTTCGTATGATTTATTTTTGATATTCGGAATCAGTTTTGTGGCTCACCGTTGTACTTTTTCCAATCTGTCAATGTCTTTAATGAGATTCGGTGACCATATGGAAACCGTATATTCCAAATATGGACGAACTAACGATTTATAAACTTGTTAATGACAGATGAACTTTTGAAGTCAAAAGATCGCGCAATCAGTTCTAAAATCTTATTTGCTTTCTCAGAGGCTGAAAGTTACTGATAATTACATCGAGATCCTTTTCACTATCGACTTTTGTTAACGAATTTCCAAATAACCTGCAATCATACTGTTATTTTTACCTATGCACATAACCTTGCATTAATTGTGTTAAATTTCATTAGCCACTTTTCAGACCATTGCTGTAGTTTAAGTGATCATTTGCCATTCCGCACAGTTTTGTATCATCTGCAGATTTGGAGACAATAGATTTCAGTACGAGGTCTATACCATTTATATATACTATGAATAGAAGTGGCCCGGGGACGGAGCCCTGAGGAACTCCACTCGTAACATTTTTCCATCTAGAAGTTTTGCCATTTAGAACACTTATATCGTGTGAAGCTAATTTAGTAAGTAGTCTTTTGTGGGGGACTGTATCAAAAGCTTTTGCAAAGTCTAGATATATTAAATCTATATTCTTTTGTCATAATTCGAGATGACTGTGATGTAGAATTCGAGTAAGTTAGTCACGCAAGAACGTTTCCGTCTGAACCCATGCTGGCTATCGTTTATCAAACAGTTACTTTCTAAATCATGTTCGATAGCATCTCTGATGATATTTTCCATAATTTTTCCTACGATTAAAGTCAAGCTTATAGGGCTGTGGTTATTTGGTTTCTTTTTGTCACCCTTTTTTAATATGGGAGTAACGTTAGCTAGCTTCCATTCTCTTGGGACATCTCCGGATATGATATGATATAATATATATATATATATATATATATATATATATACATATATATACATATACATATATATATACAGTATATATATATATATATATGTATATATATGTGTGTGTGTGTGTGTGTGTGTGTGTGTGTGTGTGTGTGTGGGTGTGTGTAAATACATATACATTTATACATAATTATACATGTATTTTTGTATATATATATATATGTATATATATGCAGTATATATGTATATATGTCTAAATTTATGTAAGTATTCATGTATGCATGTATCTATATATGTATGTATATACGTATATATGTATGTATATATGTATGTACTGTATGTATGTATGCATGTATGTATGTATATACGTATGTATGCATGTATGTATGTATGTATGTATGTGTGTGTGTATGTATTTATGTATGTATGTATGTATATGAATCGAAAAAGGTTAGGTTTGATTAGTTTCGATTAGTTTTGGTTAAGTTATATGGCTGGTCACAATATCTAAGTCAGGGGTCTTGAAAATTAGTCATAAATCATTGCAGTATTACAATGAAATTGAAATTAGATTTAATGAATATATAATAAA